>NC_080720.1:1835851-1843351 GCF_019097595.1 Hemibagrus wyckioides
TAGAAGCCCCACCCCTTTCCTTTATTAATCAATGAGGAGGTGTTTTAGACAGACAACTAAACTCTGGCACCCCATAGAAGCCCCACCCCTTTCCTTTGTTAAGGTGTTTTAAACAGACAACTAAACTCTGACTCCCCAGAAGCTCCGCCCCTTTCCTTCATTAATCAATTACGAGATGTTTTAAACAGACAACTAAACTCTGACCCCCAGAAGCTCCGCCCCTTTCCTTCATTAATCTCACATCAGATATAAATCAGTTTTCCTGCCCAGTAAACATTGTTCATTAACGTGAAATAATTCTGTATTCACGATAAATCCAGACTCAGCATCACACACAAACAATTCCCAGAATGCACCACAGCGCACACACACACACACACACACACACTGCTACGTTTTAAGTCAACTGATGTATAATGACACACACTTGGACTCTCTCTCTCTCTCTCTCTCTCACACACACACACACAAATACACTGATCAGGCATAACATTATGACCACCTATGACCAATATTGTGTTGCTCCCCCTTTTGCTGCCAGAACAGCCCTGACCCATCCTGCACTGTGTATTCTGACCCATTTCTATCACAGAGGTGGGTTAACGAATTACATTTACTTCGTTACATTTACTTGAGTAAATTTTTTGGGTAACTGTACTTTTAGAGTATTTTTAAAGATGTGTACTTTTACTCTTACTCAAGTACATTTTTAGTGAAAAAACTTTACTTTTACTTCACTACATTTGGCAGCGTTCCTCCGTTACTGTCAAATGGTAATAAATATGAGCTTTTTAAAATAATTAGTTTATTAGTAGCTTATATGCAAGTCTCACGAGACTTTACAGAGGCGTAAGCTTCGCGAGAGTCTGTTAGGGATCTCCCGCTTCTGTATAGCGCATTTAGAGGAAGATGAAGCTGAAGCAGAGGAAGACGTGTGCGAGTTAACAGAGGAAGATCACCCATGACCTCAAGTTCAGTCTATGTTTTCACTCCAAGATGTCAAAAATAATAATTTCATAATGCGATGCATGCTATGTTCACCAAAACCAACTGACATCACAGCGTAGAAGAGCTCCAGCTCCAACCTGAACACACACGGAGCAGTAAGGGTCACAGTTATGTCTATTTCAACCCTATTTGGTAACTATGGGCACATTGACCTTATTTTAATAGCACATTTCTCACACTGTCCGAATGTTTTTTCTCATATGTCCTCTCGTACAAGAAATGACCAATATCTTGTGAAACCTACAAACAACACAGGTTCATGAACAAACACTCATTCTAAACGTCTGGACAATTTCACGCCCATTTTCCACAAAACTCCATCAATTTTCCAGCACACTGTGACGTCATGCATTTATACACAAATACAGACACCTCAACAAAGTGTAGAACATACATACACCATAAACATGTTTGTATTTGATTTTATTCCTACCTAAAGGATGCATGTAATTATAAAATGTAATATATGCATATATTATTATTTCATCAGAGGATTCACCAAACAAGCTTAAGGTTTATGCAGAACTGATCAAGTCAAGAAAACGAGGATCAGTCCACAGGAAAATTCTGTAAAACTGACTGTTCAAGAAAGAACATATGACAAAATAAACATTCACATACTGAAGAGAAAACACACACAAACAAGTTCATACACAAACATAATAACAAACACACTCTGCACACACACACACTCTGCACACACACATACACACACACCTTCACACACCACAAGAGCTGCAGTTTTGGAGATGCTCTGATCCAGTGGTCTAGCCATCACAATTTGTCCCTTTCGGTCAAACTCACTCAAATCCTTCATCATCATCATCATCCTAACATCAACTTTGAGGACAAAATGTTGACTTGCTGCCTAATATATCCCACCCACTAACAGGTGCCATGATGAGGAGATACTCAGTCTTATTCACTTCACCTGGCAGTGGTCATAATGTTATGGCTGATTGGTGTAAATGTCATGTCACATATCAAACACATATTATGAACCTTTAGCTTGCGATATTATCATGAGAAAACCATTACAGGAACCATTATACAGGAACCAACTTCAATACATTTAACATAAAGATTTATTGATATGGGTTCCACTGAAAGTTTGTTCTGAAGAAGCACTTTTTAGGCAGAAATGAACAATTTGCAAAGGATTTTACCAAGGTTTTTCCAGCAAGTCTTACATTTTACAAATAATTGGAGTATTAAAGATCATTAAAGTAATTAAAAAGTGCTGTTTTTTTAAAGTGTGTGTGAATATGCAAAGCTTTCCAGATGCTTGAGGAGAGGAAGAAAGAGGTAAAAGAAAGACATCTAAGGTGTATTGAGGTTTTGTGATCTAATTCTGTCACCACAGGAATTAACTAAACACACACACACACACACAGTCACACACACAGCACAGGTGGAGTGTGTAGGCCGCAGCTGTTGTAACTACTGAGTCTCTCAGGATTTTACATGAACGGGAATCAAACAGCGTTCAGTCACACACACGTTACTGCAAAAAAAGAAAGCGCCGAAGTCCCAGAATGCATTGCTGAAATAGCAGTTTGACACATAAACAGCTCAAATCCCATCACACACACACCTGACGGTAATTTTGTCCTCCACATCACCATCATGATCTCATTTCCATGCACATGTGTAAGAGATGAATGGTTCCTGATCATTTTAATGGTCTTTTGGTAGAACATCAGGTTCATAATGGTTTGAAATGTGACATGTGACTGATTCCAGACGCATCTGATAAGTTTTCTAACAAGATTCCTAAAGTGAATTTTACTGGAGTCTTAATTTCGTCTAAATATTTCAGGAATAACTCTGAATTCTAGTTATCTTGTTTATTCAAGATATTAGTGAAAAAACAACGGCATTCTATCTTCAAATAAAGAGAATAAGAGTGCAGAGATATTGAGATATAATAATGTTGTCCAATAAAATAAAATGAAATAAATAAAGACATAACATATTGAAATAATCAGATAGTCTAATAGATTGAATTAATAAATTGTGTTATTAATTAATTAATTAAGAAATTGAAGTTGGTAATTGATTCATTTAATGGTTTTAGAATTCAGTGAATTTTAGTTTAATTGATTTGAAATAATGGGATTATAAATAATAAGATAATATTTTGAAAAAAAAGAAAAAAAATCTAATTAAAATAATGAGAAAAGAAAAAAATGGATTTTTATTGTTTTACGTTTCAGTTCATTTTAGTTCACTGATTTGAATTAATGAGATATTAATTTATAAATAACAAGATAATATTTTGAAAAAGAAAATGTGTTGAAATGTATTAATTAGCCCCAAAAAATTAGTTAATATATATATATATATATATATATATATATATATATATATATATATATATATATATATATATAACATCTTGAAATAATGGTAATATTTGAATTGAGTCAAAATAACTTTTCAGTTTATCATTGTTTGTTTTTTTTATCTTGATGTTTGTATGATGTTGTCTGAGGGTGACTCTGTAGTTTGATTCATTTTGTGGTTGAATCTGATATGATGCTGGACGCACTGGTTTACACCCCAGCGTTTAAAATGACAACAACAACCGCAGAGATCACAACACGTCTGGAATGAAGTGAACTCTGAAGTGAAAAACCATAGAAACCAGTGACTTTAATGAGAACATTAATGGAATCCAGCCTGCACCTGAGGCCTCATGGTCGCTGAGCTTGTATATCTTCAGCACAGAGAAATCTACACTTCTTTACTCTTTCTTAATAACACAACAACAAGCGTTTATTGTCTCTTATTAACATCAAGAGAGAGAGAGAAATGAAAGAAGAGGCCAGTGAGGGAACGATGTCATGTTTACAGCTACCATCACGTGGCAAAAAAATACTCTAAACTCTAAATACTAATGTAGCTGATGATTATGAGATAAATATTTAGCATTAAAATAATGAGATATCAGATATTTTCTTAGTCATGATGATTAATCTTCGAACCAGGATACTGTATCATCACGAGAGAACAAGATAAGATAAATAACATGGAATTAGGAGATAATACAAAATAATGATGATGATGAGAATATCTTAAAATAATGAGAAGGTATTGAGGTTCTCTTTGGAAGTGAGACGGTTGGACAGAGTACATCAGAGGGACGGCTCATGTTGGACGTTTGGGGGACAAAGTTAGGGAGAACAGATTAAGATGGTTTGGACATGTCCAGAGGAGGGAGAGTGAGTATATTGGTAGGAGAATGTTGGACATGGAGCTGTCAGGCAGGAGGAAAAGAGGAAGGCCAAAGAAGAGGAATATGGATGGAATAAATGAGGATATGAAGCTAGTGGGTGTAAGGATGGAGAAGATAGGGATAGGTGGAGAGAATAAAAATAAAAACAAACAATGGGCTTTATCCTAAAATAAAGAAATAATGACAATATCTTGAAAGCAGATATTAAAAGAAGTTTATGAGATAATGTCTTAGGACAGTAATGAGTGGAGTAAAGAGTGATGAGAAAACGATGTAATGTTTATATCTGCTATAACGTCACAGAGAACAGGAATGTAACTATAGATAGATAAATTTAACACTGTAATGATTTTAATTGTAATAATCATGAGTTAGTTTCCTCTAAGAGAACGCCCTGATGTAGTTTATTCCTTAGTTTTAGTCCAATTAAAAAAAAATATTATTATGCATTTGCAATGGTTAGAAAATGTCCCTTGAACTATCTATCAGGTTTTAAATGTTTTCTGCAGGCAAATTATTATTATTATTATTATTATTATTATTATTATTATTATTATTATTGTTGTTGTTGTTGTTGTTGTTGTTGTTGTTATTGTTGATATTATTATTATTATCATTATTATGCATCTGTTATTTATAGGGTTTCCTCTCTCGGTTCGTGTTTCCGGTACATTTCTGTCCATCCCGGTGAGATGAGTGCAGCGGTGATGTTCGTGGTGAACTGATGTGGTTTAGTGACAGAAAAACACGGGATTAGAGTTCCCTCTGATGGTTAAGCTCATTACTACCCCTCACACACACACACACACACACACACACACACACCGTGTCTTCACCCTCATCTTCACAGCACATGTATTCCCCCCATCAGCAATGATGCCCGGGTTTCTTCTTTAATATTTAATGCGGAAAATGTTTGAGCAGAAAGTAATAATAATAATAAAAAATAATAATAATTCTGGATTAAAACTCAGGAATTGTGTTATGATAATTTTATATATAAAAGAAGAAGAAATGAGAAGAGATATGAGAATATTACATCCTTTGGGATTCCCCCAGCTTTCATATCAGCCCTCGGGTGCAGTGAGGCTTCGGGACAAAACGCAGAGTAAGCATTTTTTCCCCCTGAATTTCTTTGAACCGCATACAGCAAAGCCAGAAGCTAATGATCTGACCAAAAAAAGGAAAGGAAAGAAAAGAAAAAAAATGAATGAATGAGCTAAACAACACCCTTCTGTCTTCATGCATCATTCCTTCTGTCCATCGCTCCCTAGGGCTGTACTTAATAACCGGAGAGTTGAATCAATTGATTCTTGAATCAGAATCGTTTGGTCATGAATCATTTAAAACGATTCTCTTAAATGTACTGATAGTGAAATATATATATATATATAATTTTATGTATATATATATAATGTACTGTTTCTACATTATATTTACAATTATTTTAGTTATTTATTTATTTATTAATTGGTTATTTAGAGCTTTAACACGTTAATCTGTATATCTGTAAAGGTAAACAAACAAACAAATAAATAAAAGGCTTTATATTTATATATTTATTTGGTCATTTTGCTTTTATATTGGACACTGTTTATAACTGCTTTTTCTGCCTCTTTTACTGTAGTTTAGTATTTAATAAATAAATAAATAAATAAATAAATATTTATTTATTTGGTCATTTTTCTTTTATATTGGACACTATTCATAACTGGCATTTTTTGCCTCTGTTTAATTCTCTATAATTTAGTATTTAATAAATAAATAAATAAAAAATAAAATAAATAAATAAATAAATAAATGTCATTTATTATAATGTGTTTATAACGAGGAAAAGCTTAAGATGAATTCTCATGTTTTATATTTTATTAATGTGTCATTTATTTATTTATTTATTTATTTATTTATTTATTTATTTATTTATTTATTTATTTATTTATATTTAATTTAACACATTAAACCAAGTGAAACTCTTTATCAGGCCTCTAATACACTAATACATTGGTATCTTTAGTGTTTTAATATAAGTTTTTAATATAAAACTCTTTTTTTTTTTTTTTTACATGTAATGGCTCATAATTATTTGGACAGTGAAGAGTAAATGTAGAATTTTTTTTAACATTTTTAAATCTTAAAAATGTTTTTGTTTAAAGGCTCTTAATGAAATCTTGAGCTTTATACTAAATATTTTTTAAAACATAATCCTATTCAATTTTTTTGTTTGTTTCTTTGTCATAGTTTAATATTTAAAAGTGTTTTAATAAATCTGTAACAGAGAAAAAGTGAAAACAAACAAACAAACAAACAAATAAATAAATGTGTTGTATATTTAAGTGAATGGTTCAGCAGTTATGATCAGTTTAGTATCGTGAAAGAAATTTATTTTTCCTTACTTACTATATACATTATTATTATTATTATTATTATTATTATTATTATTATTATTATTATTATTATTATTATTATTATTATGTTAAGCTTTTTTAAGCTTGAGGCTTTATACTAGATTGCAAAAAAAAAAATTAAATAAAAAAAAATCACTGACACTGGAGACTCCTTCCATATGAACACTTCCTCTGAGTTTATACTGAGGACGCACCGGATACATCCTTATGAATGAGCTGTTGCCATGGAGACAATAACAAGCACATTGATATAAACCTGCGCCACTGTCAGAGCTGCAGTTAGAGAAAACTCAACACCTGAACTGCAGAACTGACCTGAGAACTGACCAACCCAGGGAGAGGGAGAGCAGCAGTCTGATTAGTTTAACACTCACAATATAATATAGGAAATAATACAGGAAACATTAAAAATTAAAAGTTATGTTTTCTTTTTCCCTCCATCCTCACAACCTTCTTTCTTTCTTTCTTTCTTTCTTTCTTTCTTTCTTTCTTTCTCTACCTTCCTTACTTCTCTCTCTCTCTCTCTCTCTCTCTCTCTCACACACACACACCCCTCCTCTCTGCCCAGCCACCCATTCCCTTCCTCCGTTCCATCAGCCCCTCTCACGAAACGTAGCGAGTGAAAGATTCGAAGATTCGAGAATCGGCTCAGTGAATCGAGTCAGTGGAGGGGGTGAAAGGGAATCGGAATCGTTCTGCACATCGCTAGATCGTAAAAGCCGGAGCGCAGAGCGCGAGAGTCCTGGAACAAAGGCGCGCGCGCGGACGTGAGGGTTTCTGAAGAGGGAACGCAGGAGGAAGAGGGCGATGAGGATGAGGATGGTCTGACCATCATCCTGTGTCCTGCGT
>NC_080720.1:1848351-1855851 GCF_019097595.1 Hemibagrus wyckioides
TATTAAAGGTGCGGTCTGTAACATTAAAGGTGCGGTCTGTAATATTGAAGGTATGGTCTGTAATATTAAAGGTGCGGTGTGTAACATTAAAGGTGCTGTCTGTAATATTAAAGGTGCGGTCTGTAATATTAATGGTGCGGTCTGTAATATTAAAGGTGCGGTCTGTAATATTGAAGGTGCAGTCTGTAATATTAAAGGTGTGGTCTGTAGTATTAAAGGTGCAGTCTGTAGTATTAAAGGTGCGGACTGTAATATTAAAGGTGCGGTCTGTAATATTGTATGTGCGGTCTGTAATATTAAAGGTTGGGTCTGTAGTACTAAAGGTGCGGTCTGTAATATTAGTGGGGTCTGTAATATTAAAGGTGCGGTCTGTAGTGTTAAAGGTGCGGTCTGTAGTATTAAAGGTGTGGTCTGTAGAATTAAAGGTGCGGTCTGTAATATTGAAGGTGCGGTCTATAATATTAAAGGTGCAGTCTGTAATATTGTATGTGTGGTCTGTAATATTAAAGGTGCTGTCTGTAATATTAAAGGTGCGGTCTGTAATATTAAAGGTGCAGTCTGTAATATTAAAGGTGCGGTCTGTAATATTGAAGGTGCAGTCTGTAATATTAAAGGTGTGGTCTGTAGTATTAAAGGTGCAGTCTGTAGTATTAAAGGTGCGGACTGTAATATTAAAGGTGCGGTCTGTAATATTGTATGTGCGGTCTGTAATATTAAAGGTTGGGTCTGTAGTACTAAAGGTGCGGTCTGTAATATTAGTGGGGTCTGTAATATTAAAGGTGCGGTCTGTAGTGTTAAAGGTGCGGTCTGTAGTATTAAAGGTGTGGTCTGTAGAATTAAAGGTGCGGTCTGTAATATTGAAGGTGCGGTCTATAATATTAAAGGTGCAGTCTGTAATATTGTATGTGTGGTCTGTAATATTAAAGGTGCTGTCTGTAATATTAAAGGTGCGGTCTGTAATATTAAAGGTGCGGTCTGTAACATTAAAGGTGCAGTCTGTAACATTAAAGGTGCGGTGTGTAACATTAAAGGTGCTGTCTGTAATATTAAAGGTGCGGTCTGTAATATTAATGGTGCGGTCTGTAATATTAAAGGTGCGGTCTGTAATATTGAAGGTGCAGTCTGTAATATTAATGGTGCGGTCTGTAATATTAATGGTGCTGTCTGTAGTATGAAAGGTGGGGTCTGTAGTATTAAAGGTGCGGTCTGTAATATTAAAGGTGCGGCCTGTAGTATTAAAGGTGCAGTCTGTAGTATTAAAGGTGCGGACTGTAATATTAAAGGTGCGGTCTGTAATATTGTATGTGCGGTCTGTAATATTAAAGGTGGGGTCTGTAATATTAAAGGTGGGGTCTGTAGTACTAAAGGTGCGGTCTGTAATATTAGTGGGGTCTGTAATATTAAAGGTGCGGTCTGTAGTATTAAAGGTGCGGTCTGTAGTATTAAAGGTGTGGTCTGTAGAATTAAAGGTGCGGTCTGTAATATTGAAGGTGCGGTCTGTAATATTGAAGGTGCGGTCTATAATATTAAAGGTGCAGTCTGTAATATTGTATGTGCGGTCTGTAATATTAAAGGTGCGGTCTGTAATATTAAAGGTGTGGTCTGTAATATTGAATGTGAGGTCTGTAATATTGAAAGTGCGGTGTGTAATATTAAAGGTGTGGTCTGTAACATTAAAGGTGCGGTTTGTAAAATTAAAGGTGCGGTCTAAAGGTGCAGTCTGTAAAACTGATGTTGCAGTCTGTAATATTAAAGATGCAGTCTGTAATATTAAAGGTGTTGTCCGTAATATTAAAGGTGCGGTCTGTAATATTAAAGGTACGGTCTAAAGGTGCAGTCTGTAAAATTGGTGCAGTTTGTAGTATTAAAGGTGCGGTCTGTAATATTAAAGGTGCAGTTTGTAATATTAAAGATGCAGTCTGTAATATTAAAAGTGCGGTCTGTAATATTAAAGGTGCAGTTTGTAATATTAAAGGTGAGGTCTGTAGTATTAAAAGTGCGGTCTGTAGTATTAAAGGTGCTGTCTGTAATTTCAAAGGTACGGTCTGTAATATTAAAGGTGCAGTCTGTAATATTAAAGGTGTGGTCTGTAATAGTAAAGGTGCAGTCTGTAGTATTAATGGTGCGGTCTGTAATATTGAAGGTGCGGTCTGTAAGATTAAAGGTGCGGTCTGTAATATTAAAGGTGCGGTCTGTAGTATGAAAGGTGGGGTCTGTAGTATTAAAGGTGCAGTCTGTAATATTAAAGGTGCGGTCTGTAATATTAATGGTGCGGTCTGTAATATTGAAGGTGCGGTCTGTAATATTAATGGTGCAGTCTGTAATATTAATGGTGAGGTCTGTAGTATTAAAGGTGCGGTCTGTAATATTAAAGGTGCGGTCTGTAATATTAATGGTGTGGTCTGTAATATTAATGGTGCGGTCTGTAATATTAAAGGTGCAGTCTGTAAAATTAATGGTGTGGTCTGTAATATTAATGGTGCGGTCTGTAATATTAAAGGTGTGGTCTGTAATATTAATGGTGCAGTCTGTAATATTAAAGGTGTGGTCTGTAATATTAAAGGTGCGGTCTACAGGTGCAGTCTGTAAAATTGGCGCAGTTTGTAGTATTAAAGGTGCAGTTTGTAATATTAAAGGTGCAGTCTGTAAAATTAAAGGTGCAGTCTTTAATATTAAAGGCGCAGTTTGTAATATTAAAGGTGCAGTCTGTAGTATTAAAAGTGCGGTCTGTAATAGTAAAGGTGCAGTCTGTAATATTAAAGGTGCGGTCTGTAGTATGAAAGGTGCGGTCTGTAATATTAAAGGTGCGGTCTGTAGTATTAAAGGTGCGGTCTGTAATATTAAAGGTGCGGTCTGTAGTATGAAAGGTGGGGTCTGTAGTGTTAAAGGTGCGGTCTGTAATATTAAAGGTGCGGTCTGTAGTATGAAAGGTGCGGTCTGTAATATTAAAGGTGCGGTCTGTAGTATGAAAGGTGCGGTCTGTAATATTAAAGGTGCGGTCTGTAATATTAAAGGTGCGGTCTCTAATTTTAAAGGTGGGGTCTGTAGTATTAAAGGTGTGGTCTGTAATATTAATGGTGCAGTCTGTAATATGAAAGGTGGGGTCTGTAATATTAATGGTGCAGTCTGTAATATGAAAGGTGGGGTCTGTAGTATTAAAGGTGCAGTCTGTAATATTAAAGGTGCGGTCTGTAGTATGAAAGGTGCGGTCTGTAAGATTAAAGTTGCGGTCTGTAGTATGAAAGGTGGGGTCTGGATTATTAAAGGTGCGGTCTGTCTTATGAAAGGTGGGGTCTGTAGTATTAAAGGTGCAGTCTGTAAAATTAAAGGTGCAGTCTGTAATATTAAAGGTGCGGTCTGTAGTATGAAAGGTGCGGTCTGTAATATTAATGGTGCGGTCTGTAATATTAAAGGTGCGGTCTGTAGTATGAAAGGTGCGGTCTGTAATATTAATGGTGCGGTCTGTAATATTAAAGGTGCGGTCTGTAGTATGAAAGGTGCGGTCTGTAATATTAATGGTGCGGTCTGTAATATTAAAGGTGCGGTCTGTAATATTAATGGTGCGGTCTGTAATATTAAAGGTGCGGTCTGTAATATGAAAGGTGCGGTCTGTAATTTTAAAGGTGCGGTCTGTAATTTTAAAGGTGCGGTCTGTAGTATGAAAGGTGCGGTCTGTAATATTAAAGGTGCGGTCTGTAATATTAATGGTGCGGTCTGTAGTATGAAAGGTGCGGTCTGTAGTATGAAAGGTGCGGTCTGTAATATTAAAGGTGCGGTCTGTAATATTAAAGGTGCGGTCTGTAGTATGAAAGGTGCGGTCTGTAATATTAATGGTGCGGTCTGTAGTATGAAAGGTGCGGTCTGTAGTATGAAAGGTGCAGTTTGTAATATTAAAGGTGAGGTCTGTAGTATTAAAAGTGCGGTCTGTAGTATTAAAGGTGCGGTCTGTAATTTCAAAGGTACGGTCTGTAATATTAAAGGTGCAGTCTGTAATATTAAAGGTGTGGTCTGTAATAGTAAAGGTGCAGTCTGTAGTATTAATGGTGCGGTCTGTAATATTGAAGGTGCGGTCTGTAAGATTAAAGGTGCGGTCTGTAATATTAAAGGTGCGGTCTGTAGTATGAAAGGTGGGGTCTGTAGTATTAAAGGTGCAGTCTGTAATATTAAAGGTGCGGTCTGTAATTTTAATGGTGCGGTCTGTAATATTGAAGGTGCGGTCTGTAATATTAATGGTGCAGTCTGTAATATTAATGGTGAGGTCTGTAGTATTAAAGGTGCGGTCTGTAATATTAAAGGTGCGGTCTGTAATATTAAAGGTGCGGTCTGTAATATTAATGGTGTGGTCTGTAATATTAATGGTGCGGTCTGTAATATTAAAGGTGCAGTCTGTAAAATTAATGGTGTGGTCTGTAATATTAATGGTGCAGTCTGTAATATTAAAGGTGTGGTCTGTAATATTAAAGGTGCGGTCTACAGGTGCAGTCTGTAAAATTGGCGCAGTTTGTAGTATTAAAGGTGCAGTTTGTAATATTAAAGGTGCAGTCTGTAAAATTAAAGGTGCAGTCTTTAATATTAAAGGCGCAGTTTGTAATATTAAAGGTGCAGTCTGTAGTATTAAAAGTGCGGTCTGTAATAGTAAAGGTGCAGTCTGTAATATTAAAGGTGCGGTCTGTAGTATGAAAGGTGCGGTCTGTAATATTAAAGGTGCGGTCTGTAGTATTAAAGGTGCGGTCTGTAATATTAATGGTGCAGTCTGTAATATTAAAGGTGTGGTCTGTAATATTAAAGGTGCGGTCTACAGGTGCAGTCTGTAAAATTGGCGCAGTTTGTAGTATTAAAGGTGCAGTTTGTAATATTAAAGGTGCAGTCTGTAAAATTAAAGGTGCAGTCTTTAATATTAAAGGCGCAGTTTGTAATATTAAAGGTGCAGTCTGTAGTATTAAAAGTGCGGTCTGTAATAGTAAAGGTGCAGTCTGTAATATTAAAGGTGCGGTCTGTAGTATGAAAGGTGCGGTCTGTAATATTAAAGGTGCAGTCTGTTGTAATATTAAAGGTGCGGTCTGTAGTATTAAAGGTGCGGTCTGTAATATTAAAGGTGCGGTCTGTAGTATGAAAGGTGGGGTCTGTAGTGTTAAAGGTGCGGTCTGTAATATTAAAGGTGCGGTCTGTAGTATGAAAGGTGCGGTCTGTAATATTAAAGGTGCGGTCTGTAGTATGAAAGGTGCGGTCTGTAATATTAAAGGTGCGGTCTGTAATATTAAAGGTGCGGTCTCTAATTTTAAAGGTGGGGTCTGTAGTATTAAAGGTGTGGTCTGTAATATTAATGGTGCAGTCTGTAATATGAAAGGTGGGGTCTGTAATATTAATGGTGCAGTCTGTAATATGAAAGGTGGGGTCTGTAGTATTAAAGGTGCAGTCTGTAATATTAAAGGTGCGGTCTGTAGTATGAAAGGTGCGGTCTGTAAGATTAAAGTTGCGGTCTGTAGTATGAAAGGTGGGGTCTGGATTATTAAAGGTGCGGTCTGTCTTATGAAAGGTGGGGTCTGTAGTATTAAAGGTGCAGTCTGTAAAATTAAAGGTGCAGTCTGTAATATTAAAGGTGCGGTCTGTAGTATGAAAGGTGCGGTCTGTAATATTAAAGGTGCGGTCTGTAGTATGAAAGGTGCGGTCTGTAATATTAAAGGTGCGGTCTGTAATATTAAAGGTGCGGTCTGTAATATTAAAGGTGCGGTCTGTAGTATGAAAGGTGCGGTCTGTAATATTAAAGGTGCGGTCTGTAATATTAAAGGTGTGGTCTGTAATATTAAAGGTGCGGTCTGTAGTATGAAAGGTGCGGTCTGTAATATTAAAGGTGCGGTCTGTAGTATGAAAGGTGCGGTCTGTAATATTAAAGGTGCGGTCTGTAGTATGAAAGGTGCGGTCTGTAGTATGAAAGGTGCGGTCTGTAATATTAAAGGTGCGGTCTGTAATATTAAAGGTGCGGTCTGTAATATTAAAGGTGCGGTCTGTAGTATGAAAGGTGCGGTCTGTAATATTAAAGGTGCGGTCTGTAGTATGAAAGGTGCGGTCTGTAATATTAAAGGTGCGGTCTGTAATATTAAAGGTGCGGTCTGTAATATTAAAGGTGCGGTCTGTACCGTTTAAATTTTATATCAAATTTCTACATGACCAGCTATAATTCTGAAAAAAAAAAAAAAAAACATAGTTTGCAGCATATCTTTTTTGGCCTGGAAATAAGCCCCGCCCAAAAAGATGAAGTGCTGCTTAGCCCCGCCTCTTTCCCTTTTTAGGAAACTGGCAGAGGGAGGGTTGATAGGTGAAAGGAGCAGAAGATGTTTTGTCCAGGCCTGTGATTGGTCAGGAGTTCCTGGGGGTGGTATTGATCCCGTATTAATCCGACTCTTCTCTCTATCTTCTCTCTTTCTGACCTCCACAGAAAAGGTGACCGAGATCAAGACCAACATCTTCGTCACCAGTTTCGGTCCAGTGTCTGATACAGAGATGGTAAGAAACATAAAAAAAAAAAACCTTACACAGTACACACCCACTCCTCTTCACTGACCTGCTGCATTAGCATACAGACGCTGTAATGCTAATGACCGCTAATCATCTGACCCACGTTATCACTTCAGGGAACTCGGGTGCCTCTTGAGATGATTTTCTTTTCCTCCGCAGGAGTACACCATCGATGTGTTTTTCCTCGGTCAGAGTTGGAAGGATGAGCTGCCATGTTTGCGCTTCACAGGACCCATGGGGATGCTCCTCTCAACAACCTGCTGGCCAGCAACATCTGGACTCCTGCCACCTTCTTCTTGAACGACAAGAAATCCATCTCACACAACATGACCACGCCGAACAAGCTGCTGAGGCTGCAGGACGACGGCACGCTGCTCTACACCATGAGGTGAGGAACCGGGAGATTAACACTGAGGGAGATTATTACTAAATCCTCAATGTGTCTTTGTGACTTTTTTACTTTTAGTTTAATCTCTGGATTAAAGAAATAAGAAACAGACAGAGAGATGGGGGGCAGAGGTGGGGGAGAGAGAGAGAGAGAGAGAGATGGGGAAGAACAAAAGAAACAAACAGAGGGGGAAGAGAGAGACAGAGGGGAACAGAGAGAGAGAGAGATAGAGAGAGAGAGAGAGAGAGAGAGAGAGAGAGAGATGGGGAAGAACAAAAGAAACAAACAGAGGGGGAAGAGAGACGGAGGCAAAGAGAGAGACAGAGGGGAACAGAGAGAGAGAGAGAGAGAGAGAGTGTGGGGGACAAAAAAAGAGAGAGACGGAAGAGAGGAAGGATAAGAGACAGAGAGATAGACAGAGGGAGGAAAGGAAAAGAGAGAGACAGAGAGAAAGGGAAAGAGAGACAGAGAGGGAGAGAGAGATGGGGGGCAGAGAGTGGGGAAAAAGAAGGAAAAAGGAAAGAGTGTGAAAAAGAATGAATACAAAGAAAGAGAAGAGGAACTAAAGAACGAGAGAAAAGGAGAGGTGCAGAAGG
>NC_080720.1:1858351-1890851 GCF_019097595.1 Hemibagrus wyckioides
TCACACACACACACACACTCACTCACACACACACACACACACACACAGTCACACTCACTCACACACACACTCACACACACTCACACACACACAGTCACACTCACTCACACACACACACACACTCACACACACACTCACTCACACACACACACACACTACACACACTCTGCCTCACACACACTCATACAAAGCAAGGCCGTGCTGCAATTATGGCTCACCCTGCGCTCTGACCCCACACACTGGACATTTTGGTTCCAACCGGGGTGGGGGCTTCGGGGCTCAAGTAGTTACAGCTACACACAATCTTTCTCTTTCTCTCTCTGTCTTTCTCTGTCGAGCTATACTCACTCACACACACACACACACTCACTCAATCATCTCAGGGAGTTTTTCCTTGCCACCGTTGCCACATGCTTCTCCACACAGTCACATATTTCGTTGTCTTGTCTGAGGGTGGTTTAACCACACTTCAGGCACTCGACAGGAAAACGTGTCTTCTGCTCACACACACACACAGGATGATCCACGCGTACTGAATTATTCACACTCACACACACACACACACTCATACATTAAATCACCGCCCGCTTCATGCGCTAGTTAACACACAAGTTTCTTTTATGTCTTCGTTTTAATCCTTAATGCTTTTACATAATCGTGTAATAATACAAAATGATGAAGCTCATTTTCTTCACACCTCTTAAAAGTTTTAAAGTTAACTTCCACAAAAAAGCTTCTTTTTAAAAATCGATGCTCACTTCCTGTTTAATTTCTTCATTACTTGAATATCTATTTCCTACCCTTTTACTTCGTTGTTCTCATTTAATTCTTGAAAAGGTTTATTACTTTTTAACAATATACTCTCATGTATTTTAATTTCATTTAATTGATTTTTTAAAATCGTTATTTAATTGTTTAACCTGAGGACTTTTATGTTTTATGATTATTCCTTTCTGTGATTTTTTTTTGTTTTGTTTTCTGTTGAGCCGCTCAGCTGAATAAAAGATTTCTGATGCAGGATCATCTGCAGTTTCATTTATAAATAAACGTAATTGATAAAAACATCACTGCGGCAGAGTTAAAGAAATTAGCCCACAGAGCGGTAATTTTGAGATAATAAACATGACTAATTAAGGATCTGGTCAGTAATTACTATCCAACATTCCTTAGCGACGGTCACAGTAAGAGGAAATGAGTCGGATACAAAGACCAGGAAATGAACTGTCCACTTAACTCCTTTTATGATTGCTTTTTTTTTAAATATTTGAATATTTTAATTTTTAGGCTCTATATCAGAATTGTGTCACCTTCACCAGAGTTCTGGGCTCTGATCGGTCACTAGGTGTTCTCTGTAGGAGCATCTGAGATTTATATTAATGTGATACGTAACATTCTGATATATTGTTCGTTGCTATAGCAACAGATTAAAAACACTATTATGAAGTATCATTGTTTATGTAACGTTTATGGAAGGAGTCTCCAGTGTCAGAGCATTGTAACGGTCAGAGGTTAGGTTTCTTTGCGGTTATTCGCAACATGACAAGCGGATTTTTATTTGTTTATTTATTTATTTATTTTTAGCTTGAAGTGAGAGAATAGAGAGAGGCTGGTGAGGGAAATGAATGTTTATAGCTGCTATAAGAGACACTATAACTAAAGTGGATGAAATATGAAGGAATAACAGAGTGTAATGATTGTCGTGGTGTAAAAGGAATAAAACACTCCAGGACATGCTGCTAGAGGAAATGAATCACCTTCAGGAAACAGCACAGGAACCATCACTTCAGCTCAGTGCTGCTCAGCGTCCTGCTCTGTGATTGGCTGTGACAAGTGAACTGTTCAACACCATATGAGCGAATTATCTCATCTGCCCATCTGTCCATCTGCCCATCTGCCCATCTGTCCACTGAACTCATATGTTGATCAGTAGACTGAACGATTTTGGTTGCAGAACCCTTTGAGAATCTTCAATCTGCACAGACGCCTGATGCTCAACGACTCCACACTCCGACACACCTCCTCCACACTCCTCCACACTCCTCCACACTCCTCCACACCCGACACACCCCTCCACACTCCGACACACCCCTCCACACTCCTCCACACTCCTCCACACCGACACACTCCTCCACACCTGACAGACCCTCTCCACACCCATCCACACCGACACACCCCTCCACACCGACACACTCCGACACACTCCTCCACATCGACACACTCCTCCACACTCCTCCACACTCCTCCACACCGACACACTCCTCCACACCGACACACCGACACACCGACACTCCTCCACACCGACACACCTCCACACCCTCCACACTCCTCCACACCGACACACTCCTCCACACCCCTCCACACCGACACACTCCTCCACACTCCTCCACACCGACACACTCTCCACACCGACACACCTCTCCACACCCCTCCACACTCCTCCACACCGACACACCCCTCCACACCCCTCCACACTCCTCCACACCGACACACTCCTCCACACCGGCACACTCCTCCACACCGACACACCCCTCCACACCCCTCCACACCGACACACCCCTCCACACCCCTCCACACCGACACACCTCCTCCACACCGACACACCTCCACACCGACACCTCCTCCACACCTCTCCACACCGACACACCTCCTCCACACCGACAGACCCCTCCACACCTCCACACTCCTCCACACCTCCTCCACACCGACAGACCCTCCACACCCCTCCACACCGACACACTCTCCACACCGACCTCCTCCACACCGACACACTCCTCCACACCCCTCCACACCGACACACTCCTCCACACTCCTCCACACCGACACACTCCTCCACACTCCCTCCACACCGACACTCCTCCACACCGACACACCTCCACACCGACACACTCCTCCACACTCCTCCACACCGACACACTCCTCCACACCGACACACCCTCCACACCCCTCCACACTCCTCCACACCTCACACACCCTCCACACCCCTCCACACTCCTCCACACCGACACACCTCCACACCGACACACTCCTCCACACCCACACACTCTCCACACCCTCCACACCGACACACCCCTCCACACTCCTCCACACCGACACACACTCCTCCACACCGGCACACTCTCTCCACACCGACACACCTCCACACTCCTCCACACCGACACACTCCTCCACACTCCTCCACACCCCTCCACACCTCTCCACACTCTCCACACCGACACTCTCCACACCGACCACACTCTCCACACCCACACTCTCCACACCGACACACCTCCTCCACACCGACACACTCTCCACACCTCCACACCGACACACTCCTCCACACCCCTCCACACCGACACTCCTCCACACTCTCCACACCGGCACACTCCTCCACACTCCTCCCACACCGACACACTCCCTCCACACCCCTCCACACCGGACACACCTCTCCACACTCCTCCGACACACCTCCACACCTCCACACTCCTCCACACACCGACACACTCCTCCACACCGACACACTCCTCCACACCCCTCCACACCGCCACACTCCTCCACACCTCCACACCGACACACTCCTCCACACCTCCACACCGACACACCTCCTCCACACTCTCCACACTCCTCCACACTCCTCCACACCCGACACACTCCTCCACACCCCTCCACACCGGCACACTCTCCACACACCGACACACTCCTCCACACCCTCCACACCGACACACTCCTCCACACCCCTCCACACCCGACACTCCTCCACACCTCCTCCACACCGACACACTCCTCCACACCGACACACTCCTCCACACCCCTCCACACCGACACACTCCTCCACACCCCCTCCACACCCTCACACACCTCCACACTCCTCCACACAGCCACACTCCTCCTCCACACTCTCCACACACTCCTCCACACCTCCACACCGACAGACCTCTCCACACCTCCACACCGACACACTCCTCCACACCCCACACTCCTCCACACCGACACACTCCTCCACACCCCTCCACACCGACACACTCCTCCACACCCTCCACACCTCCACACCCTCCACACCGACACACTCCTCCACACCGACAGACCTCCACACCCCTCCACACCGACACACCTCCACACCTCCACACCGACACACTCTCCACACTCTCCACACCTCCACACCGACACACTCCTCCACACTCTCCACACCGACACACTCCTCCACACCTCCACACCTCCTCTCACACCGACACACTCCTCCACACCGACACACTCCTCCACACTCCTCCACACTCTCCACACCTCCACACCGACACACACTCCTCCACACCTCCACACTCCTCCACACCTCCACACCGACACACTCCTCCACACTCTCCACACTCCTCCACACTCCTCCACACCGACACACCTCCTCCACACCTCCACACAGACCTCCTCCACACTCTCCACACTCCTCCACACTCCTCCACACCGACACACTCCTCCACACCTCCACACCTCTCCACACTCCTCCCACACTCCTCCACACCGACACACTCCTCCACACTCCTCCACACCGACACACTCCTCCACACCGACACACTCCTCCACACTCCTCCACACCTCCACACTCCTCCACACCCGACACACTCCTCCACACTCCTCCACACTCCTCCACACTCCTCCACACACCGACACACTCCTCCACACTCCTCCACACCTCCACACCTCCACACTCCTCCACACTCGACACACTCCTCCACACCTCCACACTCCTCCACACCTCCACACTCCTCCACACTCCTCCACACCGACACACCTCTCCACACCGACACACTCCTCCACACCTCCACACTCCTCCACACCCCTCCACACCGACACACTCCGACACACTCTCCTCCACACCGACACACCTCCACACCACTCCTCCACACCGACACACTCCTCCACACTCCTCCCACACCGACACACCTCCACACTCCTCCACACCTCCACACCTCCACACCGACACACCTCCACACTCCTCCACACTCCTCCACACGACACACTCCTCCACACTCCGACACACTCCTCCCACACTCCGACACACTCCTCCCACACTCCTCCACACTCCTCCACACCTCCTCTCCACACACCTCCTCCACACTCCTCCACACCGACACACCTCCACACTCCTCCACACCTCCACACCTCCTCCACACCGACACACCTCCACACCGGCACACTCCTCCACACTCCTCCACACTCCTCCACACCCTCCACACCGACACACTCCTCCACACCTCCACACACCGACACACTCCTCCACACTCCTCCACACCGACACACTCCTCCACACTCCTCCACACCGACACACCTCCTCCACACTCCTCCTCCTCCACACTCCTCCACACTCCTCCACACCTCCACACTCCCTCCACACTCCTCCACACTCCTCCACACCGACACACTCCTCCACACCGACACACTCCTCCACACTCCTCCACACTCCTCCACACCCCTCCACACCGACACACTCCTCCACACCCCTCCACACCCGACACACTCCTCCACACCCTCCACACCGACACACTCCTCCACACTCCTCCACACTCCTCCACACTCCTCCACACTCCTCCACACCGACACACTCCTCCACACCCGACACACTCCTCCACACTCCGACACACTCCTCCACACTCCTCCACACTCCTCCACACTCCTCCACACTCCGACACACTCCTCCACACCGACACACTCCGACACACTCCGACACACTCCGACACACTCCGACACACTCCTCCACACCGACACACTCCGACACACCGACACACTCCGACACACTCCTCCACACTCCGACACACTCCTCCACACTCCGACACACTCTCCACCTCCACACTCCGACACACTCCTCCACACTCCGACACACTCCTCCACACTCTCCACACTCCGACACACCTCCACACTCCTCCACACCGACACACTCCTCCACACTCCTCCACACTCTCCACACTCCTCCACACCTCCACACCGACACACTCCTCCACACCGACACACTCCTCCACACTCCTCCACACTCCTCCACACCCCGACACACCGACACACTCCTCCACACCCCTCCACACCCACACACTCCTCCACACTCCTCCACACCGACACACTCCTCCACACTCCTCCACACTCCTCCACACCGACACACTCCTCCACACCGACACACTCCTCCACACTCCTCCACACTCCTCCACACCGACACACTCCTCCACACCGACACACTCCTCCACACTCCTCCACACTCCTCCACACCCCTCCACACCGACACACTCCTCCACACCCCTCCACACCGACACACTCCTCCACACCCCTCCACACCGACACACTCCTCCACACTCCTCCACACCGACACACTCCTCCACACTCCTCCACACACCGACACACTCCTCCACACTCCTCCACACCGACACACTCCTCCACACCGACACACTCCTCCACACCGACACACTCCTCCACACTCCACACTCCGACACACTCCTCCACACTCCGACACACTCCTCCACACTCCGACACACTCCTCCACACTCCTCCACACTCCTCCACACTCCCTCCACACCGACACACTCCTCCACACTCCTCCACACTCCTCCACACCGACACACTCCTCCACACCTCCACACCTCCTCCACACTCCTCCACACCGACACACCTCCTCCACACCGACACACTCCTCCACACTCCTCCACACCTCCACACCCCTCCACACCGACACACTCCTCCACACCCCTCCACACCGACACACTCCTCCACACCCCTCCACACCGACACACTCCTCCACACCTCCACACCGACACACTCCTCCACACTCCTCCACACACCGACACACTCCTCCACACTCCTCCACACCGACACACTCCTCCACACCGACACACTCCTCCCACACCGACACACTCCTCCACACTCCTCCACACTCCGACACACTCCTCCACACTCCTCCACACTCCTCCACACCGACACACTCCTCCACACTCCTCCACACTCTCCACACTCCTCCACACCCGACACACTCCTCCACACCGACACACTCTCCACACTCCTCCACACTCCTCCACACCCCTCCACACCGACACACTCTCCACACCCCTCCACACCGACACACCTCCACACTCCTCCACACCGACACACTCCTCCACACCCCTCCACCCCGACACACTCCTCCACACTCCCCCACACCCACACACTCCTCCACACCCCTCCCCACCCACACACTCCTCCCCACCGTCACACCCCCCCCCACCGACACACCCCTCCCCACCGACACACTCCTCCACACCGACACACTCCGACACACTCCTCCACACTCCGACACACTCCTCCACACTCCGACACACTCCTCCACACTCCGACACACTCCTCCACACTCCGACACACTCCTCCACACTCCGACACACTCCGACACACTCCTCCACACTCCGACACACTCCGACACACTCCGACACTCCGACACACTCCGACACACCGACACACTCCTCCACACTCCTCCACACTCCTCCACACTCCTCCACACTCCTCCACACTCCTCCACACTCCGACACACCCCTCCACACTCCGACACACCCCTCCACACTCCTCCACACTCCTCCACACCGACACACTCCTCCACACCGACAGACCCCTCCACACCCATCCACACCGACACACCTCCTCCACACCGACACACTCCGACACACTCCTCCACACCGACACACTCCTCTCCACACTCCTCCACACTCCTCCACACACCGACACACTCCTCCACACCGACACACTCCTCCACACCGACACACTCCTCCACACCGACACACCCCTCCACACCCCTCCACACTCCTCCACACCGACACACTCTCCTCCACACCCCTCCACACCGACACACTCCTCCACACTCCTCCACACCGACACACCTCCACACCGACACACCCCTCCACACCCCTCCACACTCCTCCACACCGACACACCCTCCACACCCCTCCACACTCCTCCACACCGACACACTCCTCCACACCGACACACTCCTCCACACCGACACACCTCCACACCCCTCCACACCGACACACCCCTCCACACCTCCACACCGACACACCTCCTCCACACCGACACTCCTCCACACCGACACACTCCTCCACACTCCTCCACACCGACACACTCCTCCACACCGACAGACCCCTCCACACCCCTCCACACTCCTCCACACTCCTCCACACCGACAGACCCTCCACACCCCTCCACACCGACACACTCCTCCACACCGACACACTCCTCCACACCGACACACTCCTCCACACCTCCACACCGACACACTCCTCCACACTCCTCCACACCGACACACTCCTCCACACTCCTCCACACCCGACACACTCCTCCACACCGACACACCTCCTCCACACCGACACACTCCTCCACACCGACACACTCCTCCACACCGACACACTCCTCCACACTCCTCCACACCGACACACTCCTCCACACCCCTCCACACCCGACACACTCCTCCACACCCCTCCACACCGACACACTCCTCCACACTCCTCCACACCCGACACACTCCTCCACACCCCTCCACACCGACACACCTCCACACCCCTCCACACCGACACACTCCTCCACACTCCTCCACACCGACACACTCCCTCCACACCGACACACTCCTCCACACCCTCCACACCTCCACACTCCTCCACACCCTCCACACCCCTCCACACACTCCTCCACACTCCTCCACACCGACACACTCCTCCACACTCCTCCACACTCCTCCACACTCCTCCACACCGACAGACCCCTCCACACCCCTCCACACCGACACACTCCTCCACACCGACACACTCCACCACACCCCTCCACACCGACACACTCCGACACACTCCGACACAACGACAGACCCTCCACACCTCTCCACACCGACACACTCGACACACCGACAGACCCCTCCACACCCCTCCACACCGACACACTCCTCCACACTCCTCCACACTCCTCCACACCGACACACTCCTCCACACTCCTCCACACCTCCACACCGACACACCTCCACACTCTCCACACCGACACTCCTCCACACTCCTCCACACCGACACACCTCCACACCGACACACCTCCTCCACACCGACACACTCCTCCACACCTCCACACCGACACACCTCCACACTCCTCCACACCGACACACCTCCACACCGACACTCCTCCACACCGACACACTCCTCCACACCCCTCCACACCCTCCACACCGACACACTCCTCCACACTCCTCCACACCGACACACTCCTCCACACCGACACACTCCTCCACACCGACACACTCCTCCACACTCCTCCACACCGACACACTCCTCCACACTCCTCCACACTCCTCCACACTCCTCCACACCGACACACTCCTCCACACCGACACACTCCTCCACACTCCTCCACACTCCTCCACACTCCTCCACACCGACACACTCCTCCACACCTCCACACTCCTCCACACTCCTCCACACCGACACACTCCTCCACACTCCTCCACACTCTCCACACTCCTCCACACCGACACACCTCCACCCCGACCCACTACTCCACACTCCTCCACACTCCTCCACACCCCTCCACACCGACACACTCCGACACACTCCTCCACACCGACACACTCCTCCACACTCGTCCACACCGACACACTCCTCCACACTCCTCCACACCGACACACTCCTCCACACCGACACACTCCTCCACACCGACACTCTCCGACACACTCC
Source organism: Hemibagrus wyckioides (assembly GCF_019097595.1). Classification (NCBI taxonomy): domain Eukaryota; kingdom Metazoa; phylum Chordata; class Actinopteri; order Siluriformes; family Bagridae; genus Hemibagrus; species Hemibagrus wyckioides. The sequence goes on from NC_080720.1 coordinate 1,868,026, forward strand.
CTCCACACTCCGACACACTCCTCCACACTCCGACACACTCCTCCACACTCCGACACACTCCTCCGACACTCCGACACAATCTCCACACTCCTCCACACTCCTCCACACTCCTCCACACTCCTCCACACCGACACACTCCTCCACACTCCTCCACACTCCTCCACACTCCTCCACACCGACACACCTCCTCCACACCGCACACCTCCTCCACAGCTCCTCCACACTCCTCCACACCTCCTCACACCGACACACTCCTCCACACCCTCCACACCGACACACTCCTCCACACTCCTCCACACCGACACACTCCTCACGACACTCCTCCACACCGACACACTCCCTCCACGACTCCTCCACACTCCTCCACACTCCTCCACACCGACACACTCCTACACACTCCTCCACACTCCTCCACACCGACACACTCCTCCACACCGACACACTCCTCCACACTCCTCCACACTCCTCCACACTCCTCCACACTCCTCCACACCGACACACTCCTCCACACCCCTCCACACCGACACACCCCTCCACACCCCTCCACACCGACACACACCTCCACACTCCGCCACACCCCACCACACTCCTCCACACCGACACACTCCTCCACACCGACACACTCCTCCACACTCCGACACACTCCTCCACACTCCTCCACACTCCTCCACACTCCGACACACTCCTCCACACCGACACACTCCGACACACTCCGACACACTCCGACACACTCCGACACACTCCGACACACTCCGACACACTCCTCCACACCGACACACTCCGACACACCGACACACTCCGACACACTCCTCCACACTCCGACACACTCCTCCACACTCCGACACACTCCTCCACACTCCGACACACTCCTCCACACTCCGACACACTCCTCCACACTCCGACACACTCCGACACACTCCGACACACTCCTCCACACCGACACACTCCTCCACACTCCTCCACACTCCTCCACACTCCTCACCAGCACTCCTCCACACCGACACCTCCACTCCTCCTCACCGACACACTCCTCCACACCTCCTCCACACTCCTCCACACCCCGACATCACCGACACACTCCTCCACACCCCTCCACATCCGACACACTCCTCCACACTCCTCCACACTCGACACACTCCTCCACACTCCTCCACACTCCTCCACACCGACATCACTCCTCCACACCGACACACTCCTCCACACTCCTCCACACTCCTCCACACCGACACACTCCTCCACACCCGACACACTCCTCCACACTCCTCCACACTCCTCCACACACCCTCCACACAGACACACTCCTCCACACCCCTCCACACCGACACACTCCTCCACACCCCTCCACACCGACACACTCCTCCACACTCCTCCACACCGACACACTCCTCCACACTCCTCCACCCACCGACACACCCCTCCACACTCCTCCACACCCACACACTCCCCCACACCGACACACTCCTCCACACCGACCCACTCCTCCACACTCCTCCACACTCCGACACACTCCTCCACACTCCGACACACTCCTCCACACTCCGACACACTCCTCCACACTCCTCCACACTCCTCCACACTCCTCCACACCGACACACTCCTCCACACTCCTCCACACTCCTCCACACCGACACACTCCTCCACACTCCTCCACACTCCTCCACACTCCTCCACACCGACACACTCCTCCACACCGACACACTCCTCCACACTCCTCCACACTCCTCCACACCCCTCCACACCGACACACTCCTCCACACCCCTCCACACCGACACACTCCTCCACACCCCTCCACACCGACACACTCCTCCACACTCCTCCACACCGACACACTCCTCCACACTCCTCCACACACCGACACACTCCTCCACACTCCTCCACACCCACACACTCCTCCACACCGACACACTCCTCCACACCGACACACTCCTCCACACTCCTCCACACTCCGACACACTCCTCCACACTCCGACACACTCCTCCACACTCCTCCACACTCCTCCACACCGACACACTCCTCCACACTCCTCCACACTCCTCCACACCGACACACCTCCTCCACACTCCTCCACACTCCTCCACACTCCTCCACACCGACACACTCCTCCACACCGACACACTCCTCCACACTCCTCCACACTCCTCCACACCCCTCCACACCGACACACTCCGCCACACTCCTCCACACCGACACACTCCTCCACACTCCTCCACACCGACACACTCCTCCACACCCCTCCACACCCGACACACTCCTCCACACCGACACACTCCTCCACACCGACACACTCCTCCACACCGACACACTCCTCCACACCGACACACTCCGACACACTCCTCCACACTCCGACACACTCCTCCACACTCCGACACACTCCTCCACACTCCGACACACTCCTCCACACTCCGACACACTCCTCCACACCGACACACTCCGACACACTCCTCCACACTCCTCCACACTCCTCCACACTCCTCCACACTCCTCCACACTCCGACACACTCCTCCACACTCCGACACACTCCTCCACACTCCTCCACACCGACACACTCCTCCACACTCCTCCACACCGACACACTCCTCCACACTCCTCCACACCGACACACTCCTCCACACCGACACACTCCTCCACACCGACACACTCCTCCACACTCCTCCACACTCCGACACACTCCGACACACTCCGACACTCCGACACACTCCGACACACCGACACACTCCTCCACACTCCTCCACACTCCTCCACACTCCTCCACACTCCTCCACACCGACACACTCCTCCACACTCCTCCACACTCCTCCACACCCCTCCACACCGACAGACCCCTCCACACCCCTCCACACCGACACACTCCTCCACACCCCTCCACACCGACACACTCCTCCACACCCCTCCACACCGACACACTCCTCCACACTCCTCCACACCGACACACTCCTCCACACTCCGACACACCTCCTCCGACACTCCGACACACTCCTCCACACCGACACACTCCGACACACTCCTCCACACCGACACACTCCTCCACACCGACACACTCCTCCACACCGACACACTCCGACACACTCCTCCACACCGACACACTCCGACACACTCCTCCACACCGACACACTCCGACACACTCCTCCACACCGACACACTCCGACACACTCCTCCACACCGACACACTCCGACACACTCCTCCACACTCCTCCACACCGACACACTCCTCCACACTCCTCCACACTCCTCCACACCGACACACTCCTCCACACTCCTCCACACTCCTCCACACCGACACACTCCTCCACACTCCTCCACACTCCTCCACACCGACACACTCCTCCACACTCCTCCACACTCCTCCACACCGACACACTCCTCCACACTCCTCCACACCGACACACTCCTCCACACTCCTCCACACCGACACACTCCTCCACACCGACACACTCCTCCACACTCCTCCACACTCCTCCACACCGACACACTCCTCCACACCGACACACTCCTCCACACCGACACACTCCTCCACACTCCTCCACACCGACACACTCCTCCACACCCCTCCACACCGACACACTCCTCCACACCGACACACTCCGACACACTCCTCCACACCGACACACTCCGACACACTCCTCCACACCGACACACTCCGACACACTCCTCCACACCCCTCCACACCCCTCCACACCGACACACTCCTCCACACCCCTCCACACCGACACACTCCTCCACACCGACACACTCCTCCACACCGACACACTCCTCCACACCGACACACTCCTCCACACTCCTCCACACCGACACACCCCTCCACACCGACACACTCCTCCACACCCCTCCACACCGACACACTCCTCCACACTCCTCCACACCGACAGACCCCTCCACACCCCTCCACACTCCTCCACACCGACAGACCCCTCCACACCCCTCCACACTCCTCCACACCGACAGACCCCTCCACACCCCTCCACACTCCTCCACACCGACACACTCCTCCACACCCCTCCACACTCCTCCACACACCTCCGAAAACCTCCCCAGTTCTCCACACCAACACACTCCTCCACACCCCTCCACACCGACACACTCCTCCACACCCCTCCACACCGACAGACCCCTCCACACCCCTCCACAACCGACACACTCCTCCACACTCCTCCACACCGACACACTCCTCCACACCGACACACTCCTCCACACCCCTCCACACCGACACACTCCTCCACAGCCCCTCCACAACCGACACACTCCTCCACGACTCCTCCACACCGACACACTCCTCCACACTCCTCCACACCGACACACTCCTCCACACCTCCCTCCACACCGACACACTCCTCCACACTCCTCCACACCGACACACTCCTCCACACTCCTCCACACCGACACACTCCTCCACACTCCTCCACACCGACACACTCCTCCACACTCCTCCACACTCCTCCACACCGACACACTCCTCCACACTCCTCCACACCGACACACTCCTCCACACCGACACACTCCTCCACACTCCTCCACACCGACACACTCCTCCACACTGCTCCACACCGACACAACTCCTCCACACCGACACACCTCCTCCACACTGCTCCACACCCGACACACTCCTCCACACCGACACACTCCTCCACACTGCTCCACACCGACACACTCCTCCACACTGCTCCACACCGACACACTCCTCCACACTCCTCCACACTCCTCCACACCGACACACTCCTCCACACTCCTCCACACTCCTCCACACCGACACAATCCTCCACACTCCTCCACACCGACAAACTCCTCCACACCGACACACTCCTCCACACTCCTCCACACCGACACACTCCTCCACACTCCTCCACAAAGACACACTCCTCCACACCGACACACTCCTCCACAAAGACACACTCCTCCACACTCCTCCACACCGACACACTCCTCCACACTCCTCCACACTCCTCCACACTCCTCCACACCGCCACACACCTCCACACCCCCCCACACTCCTCCCCACTGCCACACTCCTCCACACTCCTCCACACCGACACAACTCCTCCACACTCCTCCACACCTCCACACCGACACCTCCTCACACCGACACACTCCTCCACACCTACAAACTCCTCCACACTCCTCCACACGGACACACTCCTCCACACCGACACACTCCTCCACACTCCTCCACACCGACACACTCCTCCACACCGACACACTCCTCCACACTGCTCCACACCGACACACTCCTCCACACCGACACACTCCTCCACACCGACACACTCCTCCACACTCCTCCACACCGACACACTCCTCCACACTCCTCCACACTCCTCCACACTCCTCCACACCGACAGACCCCTCCACACCCCTCCACACCGACACACTCCTCCACACCCCTCCACACCGACACACTCCTCCACACCGACACACTCCTCCACACCGACACACTCCTCCACACCGACACACTCCTCCACACTTCTCCACACTCCTCCACACTCCTCCACACCCACACACTCCTCCAAACTCCTCCACACCGACACACTCCTCCACACTCCTCCACACCGACACACTCCTCCACACTCCTCCACACCGACACACTCCTCCACACCGACACACTCCTCCACACCGACACACCCCTCCACACCCCTCCACACCGACACACCCCTCCACACCGACACACCCCTCCACACCCCTCCACACCGACACACTCCTCCACACTCCTCCACACCGACACACTCCTCCACACCGACAGACCCCTCCACACTCCTCCACACTCCTCCACACTCCTCCACACTCCTCCACACCGACACACTCCTCCACACCCCTCCACACTCCTCCACACTCCTCCACACCGACACACTCCTCCACACAGACAGACCCCTCCACACCCCACCACCCCGACACACTCCTCCACACCGACAGACCCCTCCACACCCCTCCACACCGACAAACTCCTCCACACCGACACACTCCTCCACACTCCTCCACACCGACACACTCCTCCACACTCCTCCACAAAGACACACTCCTCCACACCGACACACTCCTCCACAAAGACACACTCCTCCACACTCCTCACACTCCGACACACTCCTCCACACTCCGACACACTCCTCCACACTCCGCCACACTCCTCCACCCCGACACACTCCTCCACACCGACACACTCCTCCACACTCCTCCACACCGACACACTCCTCCACACTGCTCCACACCGACACACTCCTCCACACCGACACACTCCTCCACACTGCTCCACACCGACACACTCCTCCACACCGACACACTCCTCCACACTGCTCCACACCGACACACTCCTCCACACCGACACACTCCTCCACACTGCTCCACACCGACACACTCCTCCACACTGCTCCACACCGACAAACTCCTCCACACTCCTCCACACTCCTCCACACCGACACACTCCTCCACACTCCTCCACACTCCTCCACACCGACAAACTCCTCCACACCGACACACTCCTCCACACTCCTCCACACCGACAAACTCCTCCACACCGACACACTCCTCCACACTCCTCCACACCGACACACTCCTCCACACTCCTCCACAAAGACACACTCCTCCACACCGACACACTCCTCCACAAAGACACACTCCTCCACACTCCTCCACACCGACACACTCCTCCACACTCCTCCACACTCCTCCACACTCCTCCACACCGACACACTCCTCCACACTCCTCCACACTCCTCCACACCGACACACTCCTCCACACTCCTCCACACTCCTCCACACCGACACACTCCTCCACACTCCTCCACACCGACACACTCCTCCACACTCCTCCACACCGACACACTCCTCCACACCGACACACTCCCTCCACACCGACACAACTCCTCCACACTCCTCCACACGGACACACTCCTCCACACTCCTCCACACGGACACACTCCTCCACACTCCTCCACACCCGACACACTCCTCCACACACCGACACACTCCTCCACACCCGACACACTCCTCCACACTCCTCCACACCGACACACTCCTCCACACTCCTCCACACTCCTCCACACTCCTCCACACCCGACAGACCCCTCCACACCCCTCCACACCGACACACTCCTCCACAGCCCCTCCACACCGACAGCACTCCTCCACACCGACACACTCCTCCACATCCGACACACTCCTCCACACTCCTCCACACTCCTCCGACACTCCTCCACACTCCTCCACACTCCTCCAAACTCCTCCACACCGACACACTCCTCCACACTCCTCCACACCCGACACACTCCAACCAACACTCCTCCACACTCCTCCACACCGACACACTCCTCCACACCGACACACCCCTCCACACCTCCTCCACACCGACACACTCCTCCACACCGACACACCCCTCCACGAACCTCCTCCACACACCGACACACTCCTCCACACTCCTCCACACCGACACACTCCTCCACACCGACAGACCCCTCCGACACTCCTCCAACACTCCGCCACACTCCTCCACACTCCTCCACACCGACACACTCCTCCACACCCCTCGCACACTCCTCCACACCCGACACACTCCTCCACACCGACAGACCCCTCCACACCCCTCCACACCGACACACTCCTCCACACCGACAGACCCCTCCACACCCCCTCCACACCCGACACACTCCTCCACACTCCTCCACACCGACACACTCCTCCACCCCGACACACTCCTCCACACTCCTCCACACTCCTCCACACCGACACACTCCTCCACACTCCTCCACACCGACAGACCCCTCCACACCCCTCCACACCGACACACTCCTCCACACTCCTCCACACCGACACACTCCTCCACACCGACACACTCCTCCACACCGACACACTCCTCCACACCGACACACTCCTCCACACCGACACACGCCTCCACACTCCTCCACGCGGACACACTCCTGCACACTCCACCACGCGGACACACACCTCCACACCCCTCCACACCGACACACTCCTCCACACTCCTCCACACCGACACACTCCTCCACACCGACACACTCCTCCACACTCCTCCACACCGACACACTCCTCCACACTCCTCCAGACCGACACACTCCTCCACACTCCTCCACACCGACACACCGACACACTCCTCCACACCAACACACTCCTCCACACTGCTCCACACCGACACACTCCTCCACACCGACACACTCCTCCACACTGCTCCACACCGACACACTCCTCCACACTCCTCCACACCGACAAACTCCTCCACACTCCTCCACACTCCTCCACACCGACACACTCCTCCACACTCCTCCACACTCCTCCACACCGACAAACTCCTCCACACCGACACACTCCTCCACACCGACAAACTCCTCCACACCGACACACTCCTCCACACCGACACACTCCTCCACACTCCTCCACACCGACACACTCCTCCACACTCCTCCACACCGACACACTCCTCCACACTCCTCCACAAAGACACACTCCTCCACACCGACACACTCCTCCACAAAGACACACTCCTCCACACTCCTCCACACCGACACACTCCGACACACTCCTCCACACCGATACACTCCGACACACTCCGACACACTCCGACACACTCCTCCACACCGACACACTCCTCCACACTCCTCCACACCGATACACTCCTCCACACTCCTCCACACCGACACACTCCTCCACACTCCTCCACACCGACACACTCCTCCACACTCCTCCACACTCCTCCACACCGACACACTCCTCCACACCGACACACTCCTCCACACCGACACACTCCTCCACACCGACACACTCCTCCACACTCCTCCACACCGACAAACTCCTCCACACTCCTCCACACCGACACACTCCTCCACACCGACACACTCCTCCACACTCCTCCACACTCCTCCACACCGACACACTCCTCCACACCGACACACTCCTCCACACTCCTCCACACTCCTCCACACCGACACACTCCTCCACACCGACACACTCCTCCACACTCCTCCACACCGACACACTCCTCCACACTCCTCCACACCGACACACTCCTCCACACTCCTCCACACCGACACACTCCTCCACACCGACACACTCCTCCACACCGACAAACTCCTCCACACTCCTCCACACCGACACACTCCTCCACACCCACCCACTCCTCCACACTCCTCCACACTCCTCCACACCGACACACTCCTCCACACTCCTCCACACCGACAAACTCCTCCACACTCCTCCACACCGACACACTCCTCCACACCTACACACTCCTCCACACTCCTCCACACCGACACACTCCTCCACACCGACACACTCCTCCACACTCCTCCACACTCCTCCACACCGACACACTCCTCCACACCGACACACTCCTCCACACCGACACACTCCTCTACACAGACACACTCCTCCACACCGACACACTCCTCCACACCGACACACTCCTCCACACCGACACACACCTCCACACAGACACACTCCTCCACACAGACACACTCCTCCACACAGACACACTCCACTACACAGACACACTCCTCTACACCGACACACTCCTACACACCGACACACTCCACTACACAGACACACTCCTCTACACCGACACACTCCACTACACCGACACACTCCTCCACACCGACACACTCCACTACACCGACACACTCCTCCACACCGACACACTCCACTACACAGACACACTCCTCTACACCGACACACTCCACTACACCGACACACTCCTCCACACCGACACACTCCACTACACCGACACACTCCACTACACCGACACACTCCACTACACCGACACAAACCTCTACACCGACACACTCCTCCACAACGACACACTCCCCCACACAGACACACCCCTCTACACCAAAACACTCCTCTACACAGACACACTCCTCCACACCGACAGACCCCTCCACACCCCTCCACACCGACACACTCCTCCACACCCGTCCACACCGACACACTCCTCCACACCCCTCCACACCGACACACTCCTCCACACCGACACACTCCTCCACACCGACACACTCCTCCACACTCCTCCACACTCCTCCACACCGACACACCCCTCCACACCGACACACTCCTCCACACCCCTCCACACCGACACACTCCTCCACACCGACACACTCCGACACACCCCTCCACACTCCTCCACACTCCTCCACACTCCTCCACACCGACACACTCCTCCACCCCCCTCCACACTCCTCCCCACCCCCCCACACTCCTCCACACTCCTCCACACCGCCACACCCCTCCACACCGACAGACCCCTCCACACCCCTCCACACCGACACACTCCTCCACACTCCTCCACACCGACACACTCCTCCACACTCCTCCACACCGACACACTCCTCCACACTCCTCCACACTCCTCCACACCGACACACTCCTCCACACTCCTCCACACCGACACACTCCTCCACACTGCTCCACACCGACACACTCCTCCACACCGACACACTCCTCCACACTCCTCCACACCGACAAACTCCTCCACACTCCTCCACACTCCTCCACACCGACACACTCCTCCACACCGACACACTCCTCCACACTCCTCCACACCGACACACTCCTCCACACTCCTCCACACTCCTCCACACCGACACACTCCTCCACACCGACACACTCCTCCACACTCCTCCACACCGACAAACTCCTCCACACCGACACACTCCTCCACACTCCTCCACACCGACACACTCCTCCACACTCCTCCACAAAGACACACTCCTCCACACCGACACACTCCTCCACACTCCTCCACACTCCTCCACACTCCTCCACACTCCTCCACACCGACACACTCCTCCACACTCCTCCACACCGACACACTCCTCCACACTCCTCCACACTCCTCCACACCGACACACTCCTCCACACTCCTCCACACCGACACACTCCTCCACACTCCTCCACACCGACACACTCCTCCACACTCCTCCACACCGACACACTCCTCCACACTCCTCCACACCGACACACTCCTCCACACTCCTCCACACTCCTCCACACTCCTCCACACCGACACACTCCTCCACACTCCTCCACACCGACACACTCCTCCACACTCCTCCACACCGACACACTCCTCCACACCGACACACTCCTCCACACTCCTCCACACCGACAAACTCCTCCACACTCCTCCACACGGACACACTCCTCCACACCGACACACTCCTCCACACTCCTCCACACCGACACACTCCTCCACACCGACACACTCCTCCACACTCCTCCACACCGACACACTCCTCCACACTCCTACACACTCCTCCACACTCCTCCACACCGACAGACCCCTCCACACCCCTCCACACCGACACACACCTCCACACCCCTCCACACCGACACACTCCTCCACACCCCTCCACACCCCTCCACACCGACACACTCCTCCACACTCCTCCACACCGACACACTCCTCCACAACGACACACTCCTCCACACCCACACACTCCTCCACACCCCTCCACACCGACACACTCTTCCACACTCCTCCACACCCCTCCACACCGACACACTGCTTCACACCGACACACTCCTCCACACCGTCACACACCTTCACACACCTCCACACACCACCACACCGACACACTCCTCCACACTCCTCCACACCGACAGACCCCTCCACACCCCTCCACACCGACAGACCCCTCCACACCCCTCCACACCGACACACTCCTCCACACCCCTCCACACCGACACACTCCTCCACACTCCTCCACACCGACACACTCCTCCACACCGACACACTCCTCCACACCGACACACTCCTCCACACCCCTCCACACCGACACACTCCTCCACACCGACACACTCCTCCACACTCCTCCACACCGACACACTCCTCCACACTCCTCCACACTCCTCCACACCGACACACTCCTCCACACCGACACACTCCTCCACACCGACACACCCCTCCACACCCCTCCACACCGTCAGTCCGCTCCCCACCGTCCCCCTCCTCCACTCCCCTCCACACCGACACACTCCTCCACACTCCTCCACACCGACACACTCCTCCACACTCCTCCACACTCCTCCACACCGACAGACCCCTCCACACTCCTCCACACTCCTCCACACTCCTCCACACCGACAGACCCCTCCACACCCCTCCACACCGACACACTCCTCCACACCCCTCCACACCGACACACTCCTCCACACCGACAGACCCCTCCACACCCCTCCACACCGACACACTCCTCCACACTCCTCCACACCGACACACTCCTCCACACCGACACACTCCTCCACACTCCTCCACACTCCTCCACACCGACACACTCCTCCACACTCCTCCACACCGACAGACCCCTCCACACCCCTCCACACCGACACACTCCTCCACACCGACACACTCCTCCACACCGACACACTCCTCCACACTCCTCCACACCGACACACTCCTCCACACCGACACACTCCTCCACACCGACACACTCCTCCACACCGACACACTCCTCCACACTCCTCCACACCGACACACTCCTCCACACTCCTCCACACCGACACACTCCTCCACACCCCTCCACACCGACACACTCCTCCACACTCCTCCACACCGACACACTCCTCCACACCGACACACTCCTCCACACTCCTCCACACCGACACACTCCTCCACACTCCTCCACACTCCTCCACACTCCTCCACACTCCTCCACACCGACACACTCCTCCACACCGACACACTCCTCCACACCGACACACCGACACACTCCTCCACACTCCTCCACACCGACACACTCCTCCACACCGACACACTCCTCCACACTCCTCCACACCGACACACTCCTCCACACTGCACCACACCGACACACTCCTCCACACCGACACACTCCTCCACACTCCTCCACACCGACACACTCCTCCACACTCCTCCACACCGACAAACTCCTCCACACTCCTCCACACTGCTCCACACCGACACACTCCTCCACACTCCTCCACACTCCTCCACACTCCTCCACACCGACAAACTCCTCCACACCGACACACTCCTCCACACTCCTCCACACCCGCAAACTCCCCCACACCGCCCGACTCCTCCCCACTCCCCCACACCCGCACACTCCCCCACACTCCTCCACACCGCCACACTCCTCCACACTCCTCCACAAAGACACACTCCTCCACACCGACACACTCCTCCACAAAGACACACTCCTCCACACTCCTCCACACCGACACACTCCGACACACTCCTCCACACCGATACACTCCGACACACTCCTCCACACTCCTCCACACCGACACACTCCTCCACACCGACACACTCCTCCACACTCCTCCACACCGACACACTCCTCCACACTCCTCCACACTCCTCCACACCGACACACTCCTCCACACTCCTCCACACCGACACACTCCTCCACACTCCTCCACACCGACACACTCCTCCACACCGACACACTCCTCCACACCGACACACTCCTCCACACTCCTCCACACCGACAAACTCCTCCACACTCCTCCACACCGACACACTCCTCCACACCGACACACTCCTCCACACTCCTCCACACTCCTCCACACCGACACACTCCTCCACACCGACACACTCCTCCACACTCCTCCACACTCCTCCACACCGACACACTCCTCCACCCCGACACACTCCTCCACACTCCTCCACACTCCTCCACACTGACACACTCCTCCACACTCCTCCACACTCCTCCACACCGACACACTCCTCCACACCGACACACTCCTCCACACCGACAAACTCCTCCACACTCCTCCACACCGACACACTCCTCCACACCGACACACTCCTCCACACTCCTCCACACTCCTCCACACCGACACACTCCTCCACACTCCTCCACACCGACAAACTCCTCCACACTCCTCCACACTCCTCCACACCGACAAACTCCTCCACACTCCTCCACACCGACACACTCCTCCACATTCCTCCACACCGACACACTCCTCCACACCGACACACTCCTCCACACTCCTCCACACTCCTCCACACCGACACACTCCTCCACACCGACACACTCCTCCACACCGACACACTCCTCTACACAGACACACTCCTCCACACCGACACACTCCTCCACACCGACACACTCCTCCACACCGACACACACCTCCACACAGACACACTCCTCCACACAGACACACTCCTCCACACCGACACACTCCTCCACACAGACACACTCCACTACACAGACACACTCCTCTACACCGACACACTCCTACACACCAACACACTCCTCCACACCGACACACTCCACTACACAGACACACTCCTCTACACCGACACACTCCACTACACCGACACACTCCTCCTCACCGTCACACTCCACTACACCGACACACTCCTCCACACCGACACACTCCACTACACAGACACACTCCTCTACACCGACACACTCCACTACACCGACACACTCCTCCACACCGACACACTCCACTACACCGACACACTCCTCTACACCGACACACTCCTCTACACCGACACACTCCACTACACCGACACACTCCTCCACACCGACACACTCCTCCACACAGACACACTCCTCTACACCGACACACTCCTCTACACCGACACACTCCACTACACAGACACACTCCTCTACACAGACACACTCCTCTACACCAAAACACTCCTCTACACAGACACACTCCTCTACACCGACACACTCCTCTACACAGACACACTCCTCTACACAGACACACTCCTCTACACCGACACACTCCTCTACACAGACACACTCCTCTACACAGACACACTCCTCTACACCGACACACTCCTCTACACAGACACACTCCTCTACACAGACACACTCCTCTACACCGACACACTCCTCCACACCGACACACTCCTCTACACAGACACACTCCTCTACACAGACACACTCCACTACACAGACACACTCCTCCACACAGACACACTCCTCTACACAGACACACTCCTCTACACCGACACACTCATCCACACAGACACACTCCTCCACACCGACACACTCCTCCACACCGACACACTCTTCTACACAGACACACTCCTCTACACAGACACACTCCACTACACAGACACACTCCTCTACACAGACACACTCCTCTACACCAAAACACTCCTCTACACAGACCCACTCCTCTACACAGACACACTCCTCTACACCAAAACACTCCTCTACACAGACCCACTCCTCTACACAGACACACTCCTCTACACAGACACACTCCTCTACACCGACACACTCCTCTACACCGACACACTCCTCCACAACGACACACTCCACTACACCGACACACTCCTCTACACCGACACACTCCTCCACACCGACACACTCCTCCACACAGACACACCCCTCTACACCAAAACACTCCTCTACACAGACACACTCCTCCACACCGACACACTCCACTACACAGACACACTCCTCCACACTCCTCCACACAGACACACTCCTCCACACCGACACACTCCTCCACACAGACACACTCCTCTACACCGACACACTCCTCTACACCGACACACTCCACTACACAGACACACTCCTCTACACAGACACACTCCTCCACACAGACACACTCCTCCACACAGACACACTCCACTACACAGACACACTCCTCCACACAGACACACTCCACTACACAGACACACTCCTCTACACCGACACACTCCTACACACCGACACACTCCTCCACACCGACACACTCCACTACACAGACACACTCCTCTACACCGACACACTCCTCCACACCGACACACTCCTCTACACCGACACACTCATCCACACCGACACACTCCTCCACACAGACACACTCCTCTACACCGACACACTCCTCTACACAGACACACTCCTCTACACAGACACACTCCTCTACACAGACACAGTCCTCCACACAGACACACTCCTCCACACAGACACACTCCACTACACAATCACACTCCACTACACAGACACACTCCTCTACACCGACACACTCCTCTACACAGACACACTCCTCTACACAGACACACTCCTCTACACAGACACACTCCTCCACACAGACACACTCCTCCACACAGACACACTCCACTACACAGACACACTCCTCCACACAGACACACTCCTCCACACAGACACACTCCACTACACAGACACACTCCTCTACACCGACACACTCCACTACACAGACACACTCCTCTACACCGACACACTCCACTACACCGACACACTCCTCCACACAGACACACTCCTCCACACTCCTCCACACCGACACACTCCTCTACACCAAAACACTCCTCTACACCGACACACTCCTCCACACCGACACACTCCTCTACACCGACACACTCCTCTACACAGACACTCTCCTCTACACCAAAACACTCCTCCACACCGACACACTCCTCCACACAGACACACTCCTCTACACCGACACACTCCTCTACACAGACACACTCCTCTACACCGACACACTCCTCTACACAGACACACTCCTCTACATCGATACACTCCTCCACACTCCTCCACACTCCTCCACACCGACACACTCCTCCACACTCCTCCACACCGACACACTCCTCCACACTCCTCCACACCGACACACTCCTCCACACTCCTCCACACCCCTCCACACCGACACACTCCTCCACACTCCTCCGCACCGACACACTCCTCCACACTCCTCCACACCGACACACTCCTCCACACTCCTCCGCACCGACACACTCCTCCACACTCCTCCGCACCGACACACTCCTCCACACCGACACACTCCTCCACACTCCTCCACACCGACACACTCCTCCACACTCCTCCGCACCGACACACTCCTCCACACCGACACACTCCTCCACACTCCTCCACACCCCTCCACACCGACACACTCCTCCACACTCCTCCGCACCGACACACTCCTCCACACTCCTCCACACCGACACACTCCTCCACACTCCTCCGCACCGACACACTCCTCCACACTCCTCCACACCGACACACTCCTCCACACCGACACACTCCTCCACACTCCTCCACACTCCTCCACACCGACACACTCCTCCACACCGACACACTCCTCCACACTCCTCCACACCGACACACTCCTCCACACTCCTCCACACCGACACACTCCTCCACACTCCTCCACACTGACACACTCCTCCACACTCCTCCACACCGACAAACTCCTCCACACTCCTCCACACCGACACACTCCTCCACACTCCTCCACACCGACACACTCCTCCACACCGACACACTCCTCCACACCGACACACTCCTCCACACCGACACACTCCTCCACACTCCTCCACACTCCTCCACACCAACACACTCCTCCACACTCCTCCACACCGACACACTCCTCCACACTCCTCCACACCGACACACTCCTCTACACAGACACACTCCTCTACACAGACACACTCCTCTACACCGACACACTCCTCCACACCGACACACTCCTCTACACTGACACACTCCTCTACACCGACACACTCCTCCACACTCCTCCACACCGACACACTCCTCCACACCAAAACACTCCTCTACACAGACACACTCCTCTACACAGACACACTCCTCTACACAGACACACTCCTCCACACCGACACACTCCTCCACACCGACACACTCCTCCACACCGACACACTCCTCCACACAGACACACTCCTCTACACCGACACACTCCTCCACACCGACACACTCCTCCACACCGACACACTCCTCCACACAGACACACTCCTCTACACCGACACACTCCTCCACACCGACACACTCCACTACACAGACACACTCCTCTACACAGACACACTCCTCTACACCGACACACTCCTCCACACCGACACACTCCTTCACACCGACACACTCCTCTACACAGACACACTCCTCTACACCGACACACTCCTCTACACAGACACACTCCTCTACTCAGACACACTCCTCTACACCAAAACACTCCTCCACACAGACACACTCCTCTACACCAAAACACTCCTCCACACCGACACACTCCTCCACACAGACACACTCCTCTACACAGACACACTCCTCTACACCAAAACACTCCTCCACACAGACACACTCCTCTACACCAAAACACTCCTCCACACAGACACACTCCTCCACACAGACACACTCCTCTACACAGACACACTCCTCTACACCAAAACACTCCTCCACACAGACACACTCCTCTACACAGACACACTCCTCTACACCGACACACTCCTCCACACAGACACACTCCTCCACACAGACACACTCCTCCACACCGACACACTCCACTACACCAAAACACTCCTTCACACCGACACACTCCACTACACCGACACACTCCTCCACACCGACACACTCCACTACAAAGACACACTCCACTACACCGACACACTCCTCCACACCGACACACTCCTCCACACAGACACACTCCTCCACACCGACACACTCCTTTATTCTGTTGTTATATAACCACACAAACCGGACCTATACCTTATATAACACTGGGTGTATAACACAGATTCAATTATGCCATGAGAGGAACGAGCCTCGTCTCTGTCTGCACTTTAATGGAGAGTATAAATGCTGTTCTTCATCCTCGGCTCAATCGATACACTGGCCCTCAATTCTGCTGACTCAGAAGGCGCAGAGAGCAGCGTCCAGTCATCACTTCCTGTCAGACAAAGACGATTTACTCCAGTAAAGAGTCTGACGAGCGTCAGAATTCAGTCAGAGACTAAAACACACCCTAATAAAGGCCGAATATAGACTTTAATCCTTACGTCAGACACGTATTTATTAATTAATTAATTAATTTATTTATTTCTTCATCCCTAGGCTTGGGTTTGCTAGTCAATTAGAATCCAAAAAAATCAAAGCGTCTTCTCTACAGCTCATAAAAATGTCACGTGACTCACGCGCTTGACCCTTTCTCAAACATCATCGATTACTTTCCTATATAGTCTTTTATTCCTCTTCCTCTACTGCAATTTCACAACCAGATATGAAAATTTTTAACCTATTAAAGAATTAAACATCATACGATTTTATCCGTTTATAACGACCTAGCAGATATAAACATTCCTTCCCTCTCACCCATGTCTCTTTTTCCTCTCGCGTAACTGATAAACGCTAATAAATAAACTGATAAAAATAATGCTATGAGGCATAAAAAAATTCTTTAGCTCAGTTAATCTGACTGAAACTGGAGACTCCTTCCATCAGCATCACATAAATACATTACAGGAAACATCACCATAGCAACAATGTTACATGTCTTTATACGGAGCGTCCACCGTATCAGTTCCTGTGAATGAGCTGTTGCTATAGAAACGATGAAGCATGCTATCATTATTATTTTTATTATTATTATTACTCTATGTACAGTGTTACACTTCCACAGAGTCAGAGTGGGCAGTCACCATCTTCCAGTCTCCCTGATGGACATAGTGCACTACAAAGGCTCTAAATGGATCTAATACTATAATAAACCTTGTCTAATGCACCTGTGGAGCCGAGCCGGACCGAGCCGAGAGCTCTGAAGTGATTTCACCACTCACGCTATCATATGCACTATAACACGCTGACAATCCCAACGTCACAGGATGCACATTCATCACACTAAGCCCCACCCACAAGCAGCATGGAGCGTGTGGAGAGGAAACATGAATATTAACACCAACACCAAAAATACCACGAGGGCGGCATACAACCCCAGGCAAATGTGCATGAGGATCACGCTGTCTTCATGATGCACTGCGTCCCACAATGCAATGCGCTAGACTAAAATAAAAACCGCAGTTGAGGAATGAAAAGCGAATAATAATGTGCATGCAAATGAGAACATGCTAATCAGATATTTATCAGCGAATATTTATCTTTTAAGAAAGCTTTATTTTTGTTTGTTTTTCTTGCATTATTTGTTAAAAAATATTTTTTTGACTGAATTTAGTCGTCCTTTTACTTTCCTTTTTTCCTTAAAATGCTTTAATAGTGTAAGAGGATTACATTGAACACACAGGAAGTGGAAGAAATTGTGTGTGCACTCACCATGTTGACTTCAGACACCATGTCTATACTGGCCACATCGATGGTCATCCCAACTGACACTGGCGCACCTTCACACACATGCACAAAAACACACACACACACACACACAAACACAAAAAAATTAATAAACACAAGATTCTACTAATTATTTTTAAAAAAATATCATACTTTCATACTAAAGCTACAGTGCCTGGACCCCTAACTGTCCGGGTTCTGCGTTAAATGCTATAACAAAATAGGAGGAAACCAAAGAGAACCATTTAACAAGAACCACAAACTCTCCAAGAAACATAAGAATGGAGAGCAGAGTGTAAACTCCGGTGCTTGGCCCCCTAAAGGATGTTTGGTTAAAGGTTCTACATTATAATAGTTCTATGTTGGACCATTACAATTAGACAAGAACTTCAATCTATCTGGAGAACCTGTGAGGAACCTATGAGTGTACAGCAGGAGTATCCATTCTAGTGCTTGGCCATAGAATGGTTCTTTGGTTCTATGTTGAAATAGAACTTCAATAGAACTTAACGACTTAAAGATCTTGTGGGGAAGCTTGTGAATAGATAACAGGAGTATACAATATGGACCCCTAAAGGTTCTGTGGTTAAATCTGTAGAGGTTCTAAATAGAACTCTTCAGCTTAAGAGTAAGATTCTATGGTTAATCCCAAAACGTGTTTGCCTTTTAAGAGTAAAACCATTTGAAGCATCCTAAGCATCCCAAACTAGCTAAATCCTAAATGTTTCTTTCGTGAGGATTCAAGCAAGTTCTTTTAAGAAGAACAAACTATCTGAAGAACCTGTGAGGAACCTACAAGTGTATAGCAGAAGTATACATCCTAAAGTTTATTTAAGGTTCCATATTGAACTCCAATAAAGTCAAAAATCTCTTTTCTAAGAGTGGAACCATTTGAAGCAGCTAAGTATCTTAAACTAGCTAAAGAACCCTTGAAGAACCTGAGAATGCATAGTAGGTGTATGGACTATAGACAGAAACTGTACATTTTTCAGGTTTAACTTAACTTTAACTACAATAACATGTTTCTTTCTTTAGGATTCAAGCAATTTTAAGAAGAACAAATTATCTGAAAAACATGTGAGGAACCTACAGGCTTCTAGGGTTAAATCCATAAAGGTTCTATATTGGACCCTAACCATAAGACCATTTACTCTTAAAAATAATAGTTCTCCAATGGTTCTTTGTCAGGGTGTATGATTCTAAGAAGCACCTTTAACATCCATGGATTGTTTTTTTTTCATTGCACAAAAGTTCTTTAGACTATAAAAATGTTCTTTAAGCAAAATTTGGTTCTTGATAGAACCACTTACTGGAAGTTTCTTTAAGGGAACCAAAAATGGTTCTTCCATGGCATCACTTTGGTTCATCCTGATAGTTTTATTTTTATTTTTAAGAGTGTCTGAAGCAGCTAAGCATCTTAAATTAGGGAAAGAACCCACGAGGAACCTAACGGTCTAATAGTAGGAGTACATGTTCCAGTGCTTGGCCACCTTAATGGTTCTTTGGATTAAAGTTCATGAGCAGATGCACAGATGGAATGTCACGTTATTATATATCAATCCTGACAAGAAAACGAACAGGATGCTGGCTCTGGTTCCCGTGCTGATGTACAGTCCTGGGATTCTATAGCGCCCCCACTGGTTCCACCTGTATTGCACCATGTGGATGTTTCTGAAGCTGTGCACAAACAATGCCACAGATTACTGTAAAGCTGCAGAAGTGCTTAGTTTATAAATTTTAAAGTATACGGTTATAGATATAGGATTAGAGGCGGGGTTTGTAACTTGAGTAATGACATCATCCGAGCGAACAGACGGAAAGTGAATCACAGAGCAGGTTTTCATGTTGCTCATGACGTCATTCAGGACTTACATCCTGAATCAGTGTGCTGAAGGTGCTGAATATTTCATCACATATTATATACGTTTTTAAGTGTTTAGTTCATCAAGCCCACAGAGTTTATATATGGAATTTAAGTGTTTATTAAATGATGTCCTGGGAAAGTGTAAGGTACCTTTCCCTAGTAGGATGAATTAAGCTTTATTCTAAAAAAAGTGTACCTTAAAGGTATATAAACATATAAAAGGTGCAGAAGATAAATAACGGTTCGAGTTAACACCCTTTTCCCGTTCTGTGTGGATTAAAAGTGGTAAAAACTGAGCAAAAGTCCAATTTACCTCCAAAGTCAGGACGCAGTCGGATGTCATAGCCCTTCAGCAGCTTGTCCACTGTTTCTTTCACGAAAGACATGTTTCCTGGTTCATTGGCGCTGGAAAAAAAAAATAAAAACAAAACAGTAAAGCATCTTTAAACCTAATATAGGTGTAATATTTAATTCTAAACAAAAATATGTCGCTGAAACCTTTTTATTCAAAGGTACGTTACATCCACATTTCCGTTACAATGCCCCAATATGTAGAAATACAAGGAAATGTCCGGTTTATAGGCGTTTCTTATTTTCTTTTTCGCCTGAACGCAGCGTCAATACGCACGAAGTTCACGAGCTCTCTCTCACTCACCTCTGCGCGCAGCACATCAGTGCCACCAGGAGCGGCACGGAAACGATCCCGAAGAGCTTTCTCTTCCCGATCCCAAACATCCCAAACATCCCTGTCCTCTCGGAGCCGAGTCTGAGTGTTTTACAGGTCTCCGTGCTCCATCAGATGCTGTCTAAAAGCTGGAGAAGTCGCCTTTGTGGACAGCTCTGTCTCTGCTTTCAGGGGGGGTGAGAGGAAAGTTCCGGCTTCTGTACGTGGCGTTATTTGGTGTGCGCGCGCGGAAACAGCTCACAGGCATTTTTTACGCATTATTTTTATTATAAATAATAATAAGTATTAA
>NC_080720.1:1895851-1903351 GCF_019097595.1 Hemibagrus wyckioides
CACCCCCCGGGCTGGTCTGATTTATTCATACTCTGTGTACGATTATCAAGACAAATCGCTTACCTTGTGTCGTAGATGGCGAAAAGCTTTTTATTTCCATCCACTGCGTTCCTGAAAAGCAGAAAAACACCAGAGAGAGGTTATTTACTGAGAACACACACTACTGAAGAGTCCCAGCGCTTTCTCTACACACAGAAACAATGGCTAGAATCACTGAATATCAGAGATATTTTTAATAAAAACAAACAACGAGGAGGTTTTTTAAAATCTGACCCCCCAGAAGCCCCACCCCTTTCCTTCATTAATCAATGAGGAGGTGTTTTAGACAGACAACTAAACTCTGGCACCCCATAGAAGCCCCACCCCTTTCCTTTGTTAAGGTGTTTTAAACAGACAACTAAACTCTGACTCCCCAGAAGCTCCGCCCCTTTCCTTCATTAATCAATGAGGAGGTGTTTTAGACAGACAACTAAACTCTGGCACCCCATAGAAGCCCCACCCCTTCCCTTCATTAATCAATGAGGAGGTGTTTTAGACAGACAACTAAACTCTGGCACCCCATAGAAGCCCCACCCCTTTCCTTTGTTAAGGTGTTTTAAACAGACAACTAAACTCTGACTCCCCAGAAGCTCCGCCCCTTTCCTTCATTAATCAATTACGAGATGTTTTAAACAGACAACTAAACTCTGACTCCCCAGAAGCTCCGCCCCTTTCCTTCATTAATCAATGAGGAGGTGTTTTAGACAGACAACTAAACTCTGGCACCCCATAGAAGCCCCACCCCTTTCCTTTATTAATCAATGAGGAGGTGTTTTAGACAGACAACTAAACTCTGGCACCCCATAGAAGCCCCACCCCTTTCCTTTATTAATCAATGAGGAGGTGTTTTAGACAGACAACTAAACTCTGGCACCCCATAGAAGCCCCACCCCTTTCCTTTGTTAAGGTGTTTTAAACAGACAACTAAACTCTGACTCCCCAGGAGCTCCGCCCCCTTTCCTTCATTAATCAATTACGAGATGTTTTAAACAGACAACTAAACTCTGACCCCCAGAAGCTCCGCCCCTTTCCTTCATTAATCTCACATCAGATATAAATCAGTTTTCCTGCCCAGTAAACATTGTTCATTAACGTGAAATAATTCTGTATTCACGATAAATCCAGACTCAGCATCACACACAAACAATTCCCAGAATGCACCACAGCGCACACACACACACACACACACTGCTACGTTTTAAGTCAACTGATGTATAATGACACACACTTGGACTCTCTCTCTCTCTCTCTCTCTCTCTCACACACACACACACAAATACACTGATCAGGCATAACATTATGACCACCTATGACCAATATTGTGTTGCTCCCCCTTTTGCTGCCAGAACAGCCCTGACCCATCCTGCACTGTGTATTCTGACCCATTTCTATCACAGAGGTGGGTTAACGAATTACATTTACTTCGTTACATTTACTTGAGTAAATTTTTTGGGTAACTGTACTTTTAGAGTATTTTTAAAGATGTGTACTTTTACTCTTACTCAAGTACATTTTTAGTGAAAAAACTTTACTTTTACTTCACTACATTTGGCAGCGTTCCTCCGTTACTGTCAAATGGTAATAAATATGAGCTTTTTAAAATAATTAGTTTATTAGTAGCTTATATGCAAGTCTCACGAGACTTTACAGAGGCGGCTTCGCGAGAGTCTGTTACGGATCTCCCACTTGCGTTTAGAGCATTTAGAGGAAGATGATGAAGCTGAAGCAGAGGAAGACGTGTGTGAGTTAACGGAGGAAGATCACCCATGACCTCAAGTTCAGTCTATGTTTTCACTCCAAGATGTCAAAAATAATAGTTTCATAATGTGATGCATGCTGTGTTCACCAAAACCACCTGACATCACAGCGTAGAAGAACTCCAGCTCCAACCTGAACACACACGGAGCAGTAAGGGTCACAGTTATGTCTATTTCAACCCTATTTGGTAACTATGGGCACATTGACCTTATTTTAATAGCACATTTCTCACACTGTCCGAATGTTTTTTCTCATATGTCCTCTCGTACAAGAAATGACCAATATCTTGTGAAACCTACAAACAACACAGGTTCATGAACAAACACTCATTCTAAACGTCTGGACAATTTCACGCCCATTTTCCACAAAACTCCATCAATTTTCCAGCACACTGTGACGTCATGCATTTATACACAAATACAGACACCTCAACAAAGTGTAGAACATACATACACCATAAACATGTTTGTATTTGATTTTATTCCTACCTAAAGGATGCATGTAATTATAAAATGTAATATATGCATATATTATTATTTCATCAGAGGATTCACCAAACAAGCTTAAGGTTTATGCAGAACTGATCAAGTCAAGAAAACGAGGATCAGTCCACAGGAAAATTCTGTAAAACTGACTGTTCAAGAAAGAACATATGACAAAATAAACATTCACATACTGAAGAGAAAACACACACAAACAAGTTCATACACAAACATAATAACAAACACACTCTGCACACACACACACTCTGCACACACACATACACACACACCTTCACACACCACAAGAGCTGCAGTTTTGGAGATGCTCTGATCCAGTGGTCTAGCCATCACAATTTGTTCCTTTCGGTCAAACTCACTCAAATCCTTCATCATCATCATCATCCTAACATCAACTTTGAGGACAAAATGTTGACTTGCTGCCTAATATATCCCACCCACTAACAGGTGCCATGATGAGGAGATACTCAGTCTTATTCACTTCACCTGGCAGTGGTCATAATGTTATGGCTGATTGGTGTAAATGTCATGTCACATATCAAACACATATTATGAACCTTTAGCTTGCGATATTATCATGAGAAAACCATTACAGGAACCATTATACAGGAACCAACTTCAATACATTTAACATAAAGATTTATTGATATGGGTTCCACTGAAAGTTTGTTCTGAAGAAGCACTTTTTAGGCAGAAATGAACAATTTGCAAAGGATTTTACCAAGGTTTTTCCAGCAAGTCTTACATTTTACAAGTAATTGGAGTATTAAAGATCATTAAAGTAATTAAAAAGTGCTGTTTTTTTAAAGTGTGTGTGAATATGCAAAGCTTTCCAGATGCTTGAGGAGAGGAAGAAAGAGGTAAAAGAAAGACATCTAAGGTGTATTGAGGTTTTGTGATCTAATTCTGTCACCACAGGAATTAACTAAACACACACACACACACACACAGTCACACACACAGCACAGGTGGAGTGTGTAGGCCGCAGCTGTTGTAACTACTGAGTCTCTCAGGATTTTACATGAACGGGAATCAAACAGCGTTCAGTCACACACACGTTACTGCAAAAAAAGAAAGCGCCGAAGTCCCAGAATGCATTGCTGAAATAGCAGTTTGACACATAAACAGCTCAAATCCCATCACACACACACCTGACGGTAATTTTGTCCTCCACATCACCATCATGATCTCATTTCCATGCACATGTGTAAGAGATGAATGGTTCCTGATCATTTTAATGGTCTTTTGGTAGAACATCAGGTTCATAATGGTTTGAAATGTGACATGTGACTGATTCCAGACGCATCTGATAAGTTTTCTAACGAGATTCCTAAAGTGAATTTTACTGGAGTCTTAATTTCGTCTAAATATTTCAGGAATAACTCTGAATTCTAGTTATCTTGTTTATTCAAGATATTAGTGAAAAAACAACGGCATTCTATCTTCAAATAAAGAGAATAAGAGTGCAGAGATATTGAGATATAATAATGTTGTCCAATAAAATAAAATGAAATAAATAAAGACATAACATATTGAAATAATCAGATAGTCTAATAGATTGAATTAATAAATTGTGTTATTAATTAATTAATTAAGAAATTGAAGTTGGTAATTGATTCATTTAATGGTTTTAGAATTCAGTGAATTTTAGTTTAATTGATTTGAAATAATGGGATTATAAATAATAAGATAATATTTTGAAAAAAAAGAAAAAAAATCTAATTAAAATAATGAGAAAAGAAAAAAATGGATTTTTATTGTTTTACGTTTCAGTTCATTTTAGTTCACTGATTTGAATTAATGAGATATTAATTTATAAATAACAAGATAATATTTTGAAAAAGAAAATGTGTTGAAATGTATTAATTAGCCCCAAAAAATTAGTTAATATATATATATATATATATATATATATATATATATATATATATAACATCTTGAAATAATGGTAATATTTGAATTGAGTCAAAATAACTTTTCAGTTTATCATTGTTTGTTTTTTTTATCTTGATGTTTGTATGATGTTGTCTGAGGGTGACTCTGTAGTTTGATTCATTTTGTGGTTGAATCTGATATGATGCTGGACGCACTGGTTTACACCCCAGCATTTAAAATGACAACAACAACCGCAGAGATCACAACACGTCTGAATGAAGTGAACTCTGAAGTGAAAAACCATAGAAACCAGTGACTTTAATGAGAACATTAATGGAATCCAGCCTGCACCTGAGGCCTCATGGTCGCTGAGCTTGTATATCTTCAGCACAGAGAAATCTACACTTCTTTACTCTTTCTTAATAACACAACAACAAGCGTTTATTGTCTCTTATTAACATCAAGAGAGAGAGAGAAATGAAAGAAGAGGCCAGTGAGGGAACGATGTCATGTTTACAGCTACCATCACGTGGCAAAAAAATACTCTAAACTCTAAATACTAATGTAGCTGATGATTATGAGATAAATATTTAGCATTAAAATAATGAGATATCAGATATTTTCTTAGTCATGATGATTAATCTTCGAACCAGGATACTGTATCATCACGAGAGAACAAGATAAGATAAATAACATGGAATTAGGAGATAATACAAAATAATGATGATGATGAGAATATCTTAAAATAATGAGAAGGTATTGAGGTTCTCTTTGGAAGTGAGACGGTTGGACAGAGTACATCAGAGGGACGGCTCATGTTGGACGTTTGGGGGACAAAGTTAGGGAGAACAGATTAAGATGGTTTGGACATGTCCAGAGGAGGGAGAGTGAGTATATTGGTAGGAGAATGTTGGACATGGAGCTGTCAGGCAGGAGGAAAAGAGGAAGGCCAAAGAGGAGGAATATGGATGGAATAAATGAGGATATGAAGCTAGTGGGTGTAAGGATGGAGAAGATAGGGATAGGTGGAGAGAATAAAAATAAAAACAAACAATGGGCTTTATCCTAAAATAAAGAAATAATGACAATATCTTGAAAGCAGATATTAAAAGAAGTTTATGAGATAATGTCTTAGGACAGTAATGAGTGGAGTAAAGAGTGATGAGAAAACGATGTAATGTTTATATCTGCTATAACGTCACAGAGAACAGGAATGTAACTATAGATAGATAAATTTAACACTGTAATGATTTTAATTGTAATAATCATGAGTTAGTTTCCTCTAAGAGAACGCCCTGATGTAGTTTATTCCTTAGTTTTAGTCCAATTAAAAAAAAATATTATTATGCATTTGCAATGGTTAGAAAATGTCCCTTGAACTATCTATCAGGTTTTAAATGTTTTCTGCAGGCAAATTATTATTATTATTATTATTATTATTATTATTATTATTATTATTATTATTATTATTGTTGTTGTTGTTGTTGTTGTTATTGTTGTTATTATTATTATTATCATTATTATGCATCTGTTATTTATAGGGTTTCCTCTCTCGGTTCGTGTTTCCGGTACATTTCTGTCCATCCCGGTGAGATGAGTGCAGCGGTGATGTTCGTGGTGAACTGATGTGGTTTAGTGACAGAAAAACACGGGATTAGAGTTCCCTCTGATGGTTAAGCTCATTACTACCCCTCACACACACACACACACACACACACCGTGTCTTCACCCTCATCTTCACAGCACATGTATTCCCCCCATCAGCAATGATGCCCGGGTTTCTTCTTTAATATTTAATGCGGAAAATGTTTGAGCAGAAAGTAATAATAATAATAAAAAATAATAATAATTCTGGATTAAAACTCAGGAATTGTGTTATGATAATTTTATATATAAAAGAAGAAGAAATGAGAAGAGATATGAGAATAT
Organism: Hemibagrus wyckioides; assembly: GCF_019097595.1. Classification (NCBI taxonomy): domain Eukaryota; kingdom Metazoa; phylum Chordata; class Actinopteri; order Siluriformes; family Bagridae; genus Hemibagrus; species Hemibagrus wyckioides. The sequence goes on from NC_080720.1 coordinate 1,901,953, forward strand.
TACATCGTTTGGGATTCCCCCAGCTTTCATATCAGCCCTCGGGTGCAGTGAGGCTTCGGGACAAAACGCAGAGTAAGCATTTTTTCCCCCTGAATTTCTTTGAACCGCATACAGCAAAGCCAGAAGCTAATGATCTGACCAAAAAAAGGAAAGGAAAGAAAAGAAAAAAAAATGAATGAATGCGCTAAACAACACCCTTCTGTCTTCATGCATCATTCCTTCTGTCCATCGCTCCCTAGGGCTGTACTTAATAACCGGAGAGTTGAATCAATTGATTCTTGAATCAGAATCGTTTGGTCATGAATCATTTAAAACGATTCTCTTAAATGTACTGATAGTGAAATATATATATATATATATATATATAATTTTATGTATATATATATAATGTACTGTTTCTACATTATATTTACAATTATTTTAGTTATTTATTTATTTATTAATTGGTTATTTAGAGCTTTAACACGTTAATCTGTATATCTGTAAAGGTAAACAAACAAACAAATAAATAAAAGGCTTTATATTTATATATTTATTTGGTCATTTTGCTTTTATATTGGACACTGTTTATAACTGCTTTTTCTGCCTCTTTTACTGTAGTTTAGTATTTAATAAATAAATAAATAAATAAATAAATATTTATTTATTTGGTCATTTTTCTTTTATATTGGACACTATTCATAACTGGCATTTTTTGCCTCTGTTTAATTCTCTATAATTTAGTATTTAATAAATAAATAAATAAAAAATAAAATAAATAAATAAATAAATAAATGTCATTTATTATAATGTGTTTATAACGAGGAAAAGCTTAAGATGAATTCTCATGTTTTATATTTTATTAATGTGTCATTTATTTATTTATTTATTTATTTATTTATTTATTTATTTATTTATTTATTTATTTATTTATTTATTTATATTTAATTTAACACATTAAACCAAGTGAAACTCTTTATCAGGCCTCTAATACACTAATACATTGGTATCTTTAGTGTTTTAATATAAGTTTTTAATATAAAACTCTTTTTTTTTTTTTTACATGTAATGGCTCATAATTATTTGGACAGTGAAGAGTAAATGTAGAATTTTTTTTAACATTTTTAAATCTTAAAAATGTTTTTGTTTAAAGGCTCTTAATGAAATCTTGAGCTTTATACTAAATATTTTTTAAAACATAATCCTATTCAATTTTTTTGTTTGTTTCTTTGTCATAGTTTAATATTTAAAAGTGTTTTAATAAATCTGTAACAGAGAAAAAGTGAAAACAAACAAACAAACAAACAAATAAATAAATGTGTTGTATATTTAAGTGAATGGTTCAGCAGTTATGATCAGTTTAGTATCGTGAAAGAAATTTATTTTTCCTTACTTACTATATACATTATTATTATTATTA
>NC_080720.1:1908351-1910851 GCF_019097595.1 Hemibagrus wyckioides
TCTCCTTTTGAGGCATTTGTTTATATTAAAGGTGCGGTTTATATTATTAAAGTTGCAGTTTGTAATATCAAATGTGTAGCCTGCAGTATTAAAGGTGTGGTCATTAATATTAAAGGTGCATTCTGTAATATTTAAGGTGCGGTTTGTAATATCAGATGTGTAGCCTGCAGTATTAAAGGTGTGGTCATTAATATTAAAGGTGCAGTCTGTAATATTTAAGGTGCGGTTTGTAATATCAGATGTGTAGCCTGCAGTATTAAAGGTGTGGTCATTAATATTAAAGGTGCAGTCTGTAATATTTAAGGTGCGGTTTGTAATATCAAATGGCTGGCCTATAGTATTAAAGATATGGTCATTAATATTTTAAGGTGCAGTCTGTAATATCGAAGGTGTGGGCTCGCTAAAATTAAAGGTGCAGTTTGTAAAATTAAAGGTGCGGTCTAAAGGTGCTGTCTGTAAAATTAAAAGTGCAGTTTGCAATTTTAAAGCAGCGGTCTGTAAAATTAAAGGTGTCGCGTATAATATTAAAGGTGTGGTTTGTAAGATCGAATGGGTGGCCTGTTGTATTAAAGGTGTGGTCTGTAATATTAATGGTGCAGTCTAAAGGTACAGTCTGTAATATTGAAGGTATGGTCTGTAAAATTAAAGGTGCGGTCTGTAATATTAAAGGTGCTGTCTGTAACATTAAAGGTGCGGTCTGTAATATTAATGGTGCGGTCTGTAATATTAAAGGTGCTGTCTGTAACATTAAAGGTGCGGTCTGTAATATTAAAGGTGAGGTCTGTAACATTAAAGGTGCGGACTGTAATATTGAAGGTATGGTCTGTAATATTAAAGGTGCGGTCTGTAATATTAAAGGTGCGGTCTGTAATATTAAAGGTGCGGTCTGTAACATTAAAGGTGCGGTCTGTAATATTGAAGGTATGGTCTGTAATATTAAAGGTGCGGTGTGTAACATTAAAGGTGCTGTCTGTAATATTAAAGGTGCGGTCTGTAATATTAATGGTGCGGTCTGTAATATTAAAGGTGCGGTCTGTAATATTGAAGGTGCAGTCTGTAATATTAAAGGTGTGGTCTGTAGTATTAAAGGTGCAGTCTGTAGTATTAAAGGTGCGGACTGTAATATTAAAGGTGCGGTCTGTAATATTGTATGTGCGGTCTGTAATATTAAAGGTTGGGTCTGTAGTACTAAAGGTGCGGTCTGTAATATTAGTGGGGTCTGTAATATTAAAGGTGCGGTCTGTAGTGTTAAAGGTGCGGTCTGTAGTATTAAAGGTGTGGTCTGTAGAATTAAAGGTGCGGTCTGTAATATTGAAGGTGCGGTCTATAATATTAAAGGTGCAGACTGTAATATTGTATGTGTGGTCTGTAATATTAAAGGTGCTGTCTGTAATATTAAAGGTGCGGTCTGTAGTATGAAAGGTGCGGTCTGTAAGATTAAAGTTGCGGTCTGTAGTATGAAAGGTGGGGTCTGGATTATTAAAGGTGCGGTCTGTCTTATGAAAGGTGGGGTCTGTAGTATTAAAGGTGCAGTCTGTAAAATTAAAGGTGCAGTCTGTAATATTAAAGGTGCGGTCTGTAATATTAAAGGTGCGGTCTGTAGTATGAAAGGTGCGGTCTGTAATATTAATGGTGCGGTCTGTAATATTAAAGGTGCGGTCTGTAGTATGAAAGGTGCGGTCTGTAATATTAATGGTGCGGTCTGTAATATTAAAGGTGCGGTCTGTAGTATGAAAGGTGCGGTCTGTAATATTAATGGTGCGGTCTGTAATATTAAAGGTGCGGTCTGTAATATTAATGGTGCGGTCTGTAATATTAAAGGTGCGGTCTGTAATATGAAAGGTGCGGTCTGTAATTTTAAAGGTGCGGTCTGTAGTATGAAAGGTGCGGTCTGTAATATTAATGGTGCGGTCTGTAGTATGAAAGGTGCGGTCTGTAGTATGAAAGGTGCGGTCTGTAATATTAAAGGTGCGGTCTGTAGTATGAAAGGTACGGTCTGTAATATTAAAGGTGCAGTCTGTAATATTAAAGGTGCGGTCTGTAGTATGAAAGGTGTGGTCTGTAATATTAAAGGTGCGGTCTGTAGTATGAAAGGTGCGGTCTGTAATATTAAAGGTGCGGTCTGTAATATTAAAGGTGCGGTCTGTAGTATGAAAGGTGCGGTCTGTAATATTAAAGGTGCGGTCTGTAGTATGAAAGGTGCGGTCTGTAATATTAATGGTGCGGTCTGTAATATTAAAGGTGCGGTCTGTAATATTAAAGGTGCGGTCTGTAGTATGAAATGTGTGGTCTGTAATATTAAAGGTGCGGTCTGTAGTATGAAAGGTGCGGTCTGTAATATTAAAGGTGCGGTCTGTAATATTAATGGTGCGGTCTGTAATATTAAAGGTGCGGTCTGTAATATTAAAGGTGCGGTCTGTAATATTAAAGGTGCGGTCTGTAGTATGAAAGGTGTGGTCTGTAATATTAAAGGTGCGGTCTGTAGAATGAAAGTTGCGGT
>NC_080720.1:1923351-1928351 GCF_019097595.1 Hemibagrus wyckioides
AAACCAATAATACACCACTACATACCATCAAAACCATTAATATACCACCACATACCATCACATACCATTAATATATCATTAATATACCACTACATACCATTACTATACCACCACATACCATCAAAACCATTAATACACCACCACATACCATCATATACCATTAATATATCATTAATATACAATCATATACCATCACATACCATTACTTTACCACCACATACCATCAAAACCATTAATACACCACCACATACCATCATATACCATTAATATATCATTAATATACAATCATATACCATCACATACCATTACTATACCACCACATACCATCAAAACCAATAATACACCACTACATACCATCAAAACCATTAATATACCACCACATACCATCAAAACCAATAATACACCACTACATACCATCAAAACCATTACTATACCACCACATACCATCAAAACCAATAATACACCACTACATACCATCAAAACCATTAATATACCACCACATACCATCAAAACCATTAATATACCACCACATACCATCACATACCATTAATATACCACCACATACCATCAAAAGCATTAATATACCACCACATACCATCATATATCATTAATATACCACCACATACCATTACATACCATTAATATACCATCACAAACCATCATATACCATTAATATACCACCACATACCCTCAAAAGCATTAATATACCACCACATACCATCATATACCATTAATATACCACCACAAACCATCATATACCATTAATATACCACCACATACCATTACATACCATTAATATACCACCACAAACCATTACATACCATTAATATACCACCACATACCATTACATACCATTAATATACCACCACGTACCATCATATACCATTAATATACCACCACGTACCATCATATACCATTAATATACCACCACGTACCATCACATACCATTAATATACCACCACATACCATCATATACCATTAATATACCACCACATACCATCAAAACCATTAATATACCACCACATACCATCACATACCATTAATATACCACCACATACCATCAAAACCATTAATATACCACCACATACCATCATATATCATTAATATACCACCACATACCATCATATATCATTAATATACCACCACATACCATCATATACCATTAATATACCACTACATACCATCATATACCATTAATATACCACTACATACCATTACATACCATTAATATACCATCACAAACCATCATATACCATTAATATACCACCACATACCCTCAAAAGCATTAATATACCACCACATACCATCAAAAGCATTAATATACCACCACATACCATCATATATCATTAATATACCACCACATACCATCATATACCATTAATATACCACTACATACCATCATATACCATTAATATACCACTACATACCATTACATACCATTAATATACCATCACAAACCATCATATACCATTAATATACCACCACATACCCTCAAAACCATTAATATACCACCACATACCATCACATACCATTAATATACCACCACATACCATCAAAAGCATTAATATACCACCACATACCATCATATATCATTAATATACCACCACATACCATCATATACCATTAATATACCACTACATACCATCATATACCATTAATATACCACTACATACCATTACATACCATTAATATACCATCACAAACCATCATATACCATTAATATACCACCACATACCCTCAAAAGCATTAATATACCACCACATACCATCACATACCATTAATATACCACCACATACCATCAAAAGCATTAATATACCACCACATACCATCATATATCATTAATATACCACCACATACCATCATATACCATTAATATACCACTACATACCATCATATACCATTAATATACCACTACATACCATTACATACCATTAATATACCATCACAAACCATCATATACCATTAATATACCACCACATACCCTCAAAAGCATTCATATACCACCACATACCATCATATACCATTAATATACCACCACAAACCATCATATACCATTAATATACCACCACATACCATTACATACCATTAATATACCACCACAAACCATTACATACCATTAATATACCACCACATACCATTACATACCATTAATATACCACCACGTACCATCATATACCATTAATATACCACCACGTTACCATCACATACCATTAATATACCACCACATACCATCATATCCCATTAATATACCACCACATACCATCAAAACCATTAATATACCACCACATACCATCACATACCATTAATATACCACCACATACCATCAAAAGCATTAATATACCACCACATACCATCATATATCATTAATATACCACCACATACCATCATATACCATTAATATACCACTACATACCATCATATACCATTAATATACCACTACATACCATTACATACCATTAATATACCATCACAAACCATCATATACCATTAATATACCACCACATACCCTCAAAAGCATTAATATACCACCACATACCATCATATACCATTAATATACCACCACAAACCATCATATACCATTAATATACCACCACATACCATTACATACCATTAATATACCACCACAAACCATTACATACCATTAATATACCACCACATACCATTACATACCATTAATATACCACCACGTACCATCATATACCATTAATATACCACCACGTACCATCACATACCATTAATATACCACCACATACCATCATATACCATTAATATACCACCACATACCATCAAAACCATTAATATACCACCACATACCATCACATACCATTAATATACCACCACATACCATCAAAACCATTAATATACCACCACATACCATCATATATCATTAATATACCACCACATACCATCATATACCATTAATATACCACTACATACCATCATATACCATTAATATACCACTACATACCATTACATACCATTAATATACCATCACAAACCATCATATACCATTAATATACCACCACATACCCTCAAAAGCATTAATATACCACCACATACCATCAAAAGCATTAATATACCACCACATACCATCATATATCATTAATATACCACCACATACCATCATATACCATTAATATACCACTACATACCATCATATACCATTAATATACCACTACATACCATTACATACCATTAATATACCATCACAAACCATCATATACCATTAATATACCACCACATACCCTCAAAAGCATTAATATACCACCACATACCATCATATACCATTAATATACCACCACATACCATCAAACACCCTTAATATACCACCACAAACCATCATATACCATTAATATACCACCACATACCCTCAAAAGCATTAATATACCACCACATACCATCATATATCATTAATATACCACCACATACCATCAAACACCCTTAATATACCACCACAAACCATCATATACCATTAATATACCACCACATACCATCATATACCATTAATATACCACCACATACCATCATATACCATTAATATACCACTACATACCATCATATACCATTAATATACCACCACATACCATCATATACCATTAATATACCACTACATACCATCATATACCATTAATATACCACCACATACCATCATATACCATTAATATACCACTACATACCATCATATACCATTAATATACCACCACATACCATCATATACCATTAATATACCACCACATACCATCATATACCATTAATATACCACCACATACCATCATATACCATTAATATACCACCACATACCATCATATACCATTAATATACCACCACATACCATCATATACCATTAATATACCACCACATACCATCATATACCATTAATATACCACTACATACCATCATATACCATTAATATACCACCACATACCATCATATACCATTAATATACCACCACATACCATCATATACCATTAATATACCACTACATACCATCATATACCATTAATATACCACCACATACCATCATATACCATTAATATACCACTACATACCATCATATACCATTAATATACCACCACATACCATCATATACCATTAATATACCACCACATACCATCATATACCATTAATATACCACCACATACCATCATATACCATTAATATACCACCACATACCATCATATACCATTAATATACCACCACATACCATCATATACCATTAATATACCACCACATACCATCATATACCATTAATATACCACTACATACCATCATATACCATTAATATACCACTACATACCATCATATACCATTAATATACCACCACATACCATCATATACCATTAATATACCACCACATACCATCACATACCATTAATATACCACTACATTCCATCAAAAACCATTAATATACCATCATAGCTGCTGATGCTTTAATTAATGTGATATTATATTTTTTTATTACTTAAATAAAGTATCTTTAATAAAGCACGGACATGTGAGCTGTCGTGAAAAAAAGTTACATTGAGAATAAAAGCTTGTTCCTGTTGAGAAAAAAAAGAAGTGAAATTTTCCATGTAGTTCTTAAACCGAACTCCAGGGTGCACTGTGGCTCCATCATAAACAGACACCAGATACAATAGACAAAATGTGTGTGTGTGTGGGGGGGGGGGGTTTATCAGCCAGTGATGTGGATGTGGTGGTCTCACTGCATTAAATAAAAAATAAAAATCTTGCATACACACACACACACACAAAGCTCAAAGCTCAGTGGTTATCCAGTAGACGTTTACATTCACAGACAGTGTTTTCTGAGAATGACATCATCATCATCATCATCATCATACATGTACCACATATACTACACAAGGGCATGTTATGGTTGCCATGGTATCTGTGTGGCATTTATGTTATAGTGATATTTTATTCATGAATGGTTTGTCTCTTTGAACCAGTCAGCTTTTTAACCGAATCGGCTTTTTCTTTGAATGAGATGGCTCAGA
>NC_080720.1:1938351-1998351 GCF_019097595.1 Hemibagrus wyckioides
GTATGAGTGTGTATGAGTGTATATGAGTGTATGAGTGTGTATGAGTGTGTATGAGTGTGTATGAGTGTGTATGAGTGTATGAGTGTGTATGAGTGTATGAGTGTGTATGAGTGTGTATGAGTGTATATGAGTGTGTATGAGTGTGTATGAGAGTGTATGAGTGTGTATGAGTGTGTATGAGTGAGTGTGTGAGTGTATGAGTGTGTATGAGTGTGTATGAGTGTATGAGTGTGTATGAGTGTATGAGTGTGTATGAGTGTGTATGAGTGTGTATGAGTGTGTATGAGTGTGTATGAGTGTATGAGTGTGTATGAGTGTATGAGTGTGTATGAGTGTGTATGAGTGTATATGAGTGTGTATGAGTGTATATGAGTGTGTATATGAGTGTGTATGAGTGTGTATGAGGGTGTATATGAGTGTGTATATGAGTGTGTATGAGTGTGTATGAGTGTGTATGAGTGTATATGAGTGTGTATATGAGTGTGTATGAGGGTGTATATGAGTGTGTATATGAGTGTGTATGAGTGTGTATGAGTGTATATGAGTGTATATGAGTGTGTATGAGTGTGTATGAGTGTATATGAGTGTGTATATGAGTGTGTATATGAGTGTGTATGAGTGTATATGAGTGTATATGAGTGTGTATGAGTGTATATGAGTGTGTATGAGTGTGTATGAGTGTATATGAGTGTGTATATGAGTGTGTATATGAGTGTGTATGAGTGTGTATGAGTGTATATGAGTGTGTATATGAGTGTGTATGAGTGTGTATATGAGTGTGTATATGAGTGTGTATGAGTGTGTATGAGTGTGTATATGAGTGTGTATATGAGTGTGTATGAGTGTGTATGAGTGTATATGAGTGTGTATATGAGTGTGTATGAGTGTGTATATGAGTGTGTATATGAGTGTGTATATGAGTGTGTATGAGTGTGTATATGAGTGTGTATATGAGTGTGTATATGAGTGTGTATATGAGTGTGTATGAGTGTGTATGAGTGTGTATATGAGTGTGTATATGAGTGTGTATGAGTGTGTATGAGTGTATATGAGTGTGTATATGAGTGTGTATGAGTGTGTATATGAGTGTGTATATGAGTGTGTATATGAGTGTGTATATGAGTGTGTATGAGTGTGTATATGAGTGTGTATATGAGTGTGTATGAGTGTGTATGAGTGTATATGAGTGTGTATATGAGTGTATATGAGTGTGTATGAGTGTGTATGAGGGTGTATATGAGTGTGTATGAGTGTATATGAGTGTGTATGAGTGTGTATGAGTGTGTATATGAGTGTGTATGAGGGTGTATATGAGTGTGTATATGAGTGTGTATGAGTGTGTATGAGTGTGTATGAGTGTATATGAGTGTGTATATGAGTGTGTATGAGGGTGTATATGAGTGTGTATGAGTGTGTATGAGTGTGTATATGAGTGTGTATGAGTGTGTATGAGTGTGTATGAGTGTATATGAGTGTGTATATGAGTGTGTATGAGTGTGTATATGAGTGTGTATATGAGTGTGTATATGAGTGTGTATATGAGTGTGTATGAGTGTGTATGAGTGTGTATATGAGTGTGTATGAGTGTGTATATGAGTGTGTATATGAGTGTGTATATGAGTGTGTATGAGTGTGTATGAGTGTATATGAGTGTGTATATGAGTGTGTATGAGGGTGTATGAGGGTGTATATGAGTGTATATGAGTGTGTATGAGGGTGTATATGAGTGTGTATATGAGTGTATATGAGTGTGTATATGAGTGTGTATGAGGGTGTATATGAGTGTGTATATGAGTGTGTATGAGTGTGTATGAGTGTGTATATGAGTGTGTATATGAGTGTGTATGAGTGTGTATGAGTGTGTATGAGTGTATATGAGTGTGTATATGAGTGTGTATGAGTGTGTATATGAGTGTGTATATGAGTGTGTATATGAGTGTGTATGAGTGTGTATGAGTGTGTATATGAGTGTGTATGAGTGTGTATATGAGTGTGTATATGAGTGTGTATATGAGTGTGTATATGAGTGTGTATGAGTGTGTATATGAGTGTGTATGAGTGTGTATGAGTGTGTATGAGTGTGTATATGAGTGTGTATGAGTGTATATGAGTGTGTATGAGTGTGTATATGAGTGTGTATGAGTGTATATGAGTGTGTATATGAGTGTGTATGAGGGTGTATATGAGTGTATATGAGTGTGTATATGAGTGTGTATATGAGTGTGTATGAGTGTATATGAGTGTGTATGAGTGTGTATATGAGTGTGTATGAGTGTATATGAGTGTGTATATGAGTGTGTATGAGGGTGTATATGAGTGTATATGAGTGTGTATATGAGTGTGTATATGAGTGTGTATGAGTGTATATGAGTGTGTATGAGTGTGTATATGAGTGTGTATGAGTGTATATGAGTGTGTATATGAGTGTGTATGAGGGTGTATATGAGTGTATATGAGTGTGTATATGAGTGTGTATATGAGTGTGTATGAGTGTGTATATGAGTGTGTATATGAGTGTGTATGAGGGTGTATGAGTGTATATGAGTGTGTATGAGTGTGTATGAGTGTATATGAGAGTGTATGAGTGTGTATGAGTGTGTATATGAGTGTGTATGAGTGTGTATGAGTGTGTATATGAGTGTGTATGAGGGTGTATATGAGTGTATATGAGTGTGTATATGAGTGTGTATATGAGTGTGTATGAGTGTGTATATGAGTGTGTATATGAGTGTGTATGAGGGTGTATATGAGTGTATATGAGTGTGTATATGAGTGTGTATATGAGTGTGTATGAGTGTATATGAGTGTGTATGAGGGTGTATATGAGTGTGTATATGAGTGTGTATGAGTGTGTATGAGTGTGTATGAGTGTGTATGAGTGTATATGAGTGTGTATATGAGTGTGTATATGAGTGTGTATGAGTGTGTATGAGTGTATATGAGTGTGTATGAGTGTGTATATGAGTGTGTATGAGTGTGTATGAGTGTATATGAGTGTGTATGAGTGTGTATGAGTGTATATGAGTGTGTATGAGTGTATATGAGTGTGTATGAGTGTGTATGAGTGTGTATGAGTGTATATGAGTGTGTATGAGTGTGTATGAGTGTATATGAGTGTATATGAGTGTGTATGAGTGTATATGAGTGTATATGAGTGTATATGAGTGTGTATGAGTGTGTATGAGTGTATATGAGTGTATATGAGTGTATATGAGTGTGTATATGAGTGTGTATGAGTGTGTATGAGTGTATATGAGTGTGTATGAGTGTATATGAGTGTGTATATGAGTGTATATGAGTGTGTATGAGTGTGTATATGAGTGTGTATGAGTGTGTATGAGTGTGTATGAGTGTGTATGAGTGTATATGAGTGTGTATGAGTGTATATGAGTGTGTATGAGTGTATATGAGTGTGTATGAGTGTGTATGAGTGTGTATATGAGTGTGTATGAGGGTGTATATGAGTGTGTATATGAGTGTGTATGAGTGTGTATGAGTGTGTATATGAGTGTGTATATGAGTGTGTATGAGTGTGTATGAGTGTATATATGAGTGTATGAGTGATATGAGTGTGTATGAGTGTGTATATGAGTGTGTATATGAGTGTATATGAGTGTGTATATGAGTGTGTATGAGTGTGTATGAGTGTATATGAGTGTGTATATGAGTGTGTATGAGGGTGTATATGAGTGTGTATGAGTGTGTATGAGTGTGTATATGAGTGTGTATATGAGTGTGTATATGAGTGTGTATATGAGTGTGTATGAGTGTGTATGAGTGTATATGAGTGTGTATATGAGTGTATATGAGTGTGTATATGAGTGTGTATGAGTGTATATGAGTGTGTATATGAGTGTATATGAGTGTGTATATGAGTGTGTATATGAGTGTGTATGAGTGTGTATATGAGTGTGTATGAGTGTGTATGAGGGTGTATATGAGTGTGTATGAGTGTGTATGAGTGTGTATATGAGTGTGTATATGAGTGTGTATATGAGTGTGTATATGAGTGTGTATGAGTGTGTATGAGTGTATATGAGTGTGTATATGAGTGTATATGAGTGTGTATATGAGTGTGTATGAGTGTATATGAGTGTGTATATGAGTGTATATGAGTGTGTATATGAGTGTGTATATGAGTGTATATGAGTGTGTATATGAGTGTGTATGAGTGTGTATGAGTGTATATGAGTGTGTATATGAGTGTGTATATGAGTGTGTATGAGTGTGTATGAGTGTATATGAGTGTGTATGAGTGTGTATATGAGTGTGTATATGAGTGTGTATGAGTGTGTATATGAGTGTGTATATGAGTGTGTATATGAGTGTGTATATGAGTGTGTATGAGTGTGTATGAGTGTATATGAGTGTGTATATGAGTGTATATGAGTGTGTATGAGTGTGTATGAGTGTATATGAGTGTGTATGAGTGTGTATGAGTGTATATGAGTGTGTATATGAGTGTGTATGAGGGTGTATATGAGTGTGTATATGAGTGTATATGAGTGTGTATGAGTGTGTATGAGTGTATATGAGTGTGTATATGAGTGTGTATGAGGGTGTATATGAGTGTGTATGAGTGTGTATGAGTGTGTATATGAGTGTGTATATGAGTGTGTATGAGTGTGTATGAGTGTGTATGAGTGTATATGAGTGTGTATATGAGTGTGTATGAGTGTGTATATGAGTGTGTATATGAGTGTGTATATGAGTGTGTATATGAGTGTGTATGAGTGTGTATGAGTGTGTATATGAGTGTGTATGAGTGTGTATATGAGTGTGTATATGAGTGTGTATATGAGTGTGTATGAGTGTGTATGAGTGTATATGAGTGTGTATATGAGTGTGTATGAGGGTGTATATGAGTGTATATGAGTGTGTATGAGTGTGTATGAGTGTATATGAGTGTGTATATGAGTGTGTATGAGGGTGTATATGAGTGTATATGAGTGTGTATGAGTGTGTATGAGTGTATATATGAGTGTGTATATGAGTGTATATGAGTGTGTATATGAGTGTGTATGAGTGTGTATGAGTGTATATGAGTGTGTATGAGTGTGTATATGAGTGTGTATGAGTGTGTATATGAGTGTGTATATGAGTGTGTATGAGTGTGTATGAGTGTATATGAGTGTGTATGAGTGTGTATGAGTGTGTATATGAGTGTGTATATGAGTGTGTATATGAGTGTGTATGAGTGTGTATGAGTGTATATGAGTGTGTATATGAGTGTGTATGAGGGTGTATATGAGTGTATATGAGTGTGTATATGAGTGTGTATATGAGTGTGTATGAGTGTGTATGAGTGTATATGAGTGTGTATGAGTGTGTATATGAGTGTGTATGAGTGTGTATATGAGTGTGTATGAGTGTGTATGAGTGTATATGAGTGTGTATGAGTGTATATGAGTGTATATGAGTGTGTATGAGTGTGTATGACTGTATATGAGTGTGTATATGAGTGTGTATGAGTGTATATGAGTGTGTATATGAGTGTATATGAGTGTGTATGAGTGTATATGAGTGTGTATATGAGTGTATATGAGTGTGTATGAGTGTGTATGAGTGTATATGAGTGTGTATGAGTGTGTATATGAGTGTGTATGAGTGTATATGAGTGTGTATGAGTGTATATGAGTGTGTATATGAGTGTGTATGAGTGTATATGAGTGTATATGAGTGTGTATATGAGTGTGTATGAGTGTGTATGAGTGTATATGAGTGTGTATGAGTGTGTATATGAGTGTGTATATGAGTGTATATGAGTGTGTATGAGTGTGTATGAGTGTATATGAGTGTGTATATGAGTGTGTATGAGTGTATATGAGTGTGTATATGAGTGTGTATGAGTGTGTATGAGTGTATATGAGTGTGTATATGAGTGTATATGAGTGTGTATGAGTGTGTATGAGTGTATATGAGTGTGTATGAGTGTGTATATGAGTGTGTATGAGTGTATATGAGTGTGTATGAGTGTATATGAGTGTGTATGAGTGTATATGAGTGTATATGAGTGTGTATGAGTGTATATGAGTGTGTATGAGTGTGTATGAGTGTATATGAGTGTGTATGAGTGTGTATATGAGTGTGTATGAGTGAGTATGAGTGTATATGAGTGTATATGAGTGTGTATGAGTGTATATGAGTGTGTCTGAGTGTGTATGAGTGTATATGAGTGTGTATGAGTGTGTATATGAGTGTGTATATGAGTGTATATGAGTGTGTATGAGTGTGTATGAGTGTATATGAGTGTGTATGAGTGTGTATATGAGTGTGTATGAGTGTATATGAGTGTGTATGAGTGTATATGAGTGTGTATGAGTGTATATGAGTGTGTATGAGTGTATATGAGTGTGTATGAGTGTATATGAGTGTGTATGAGTGTATATGAGTGTATATGAGTGTATATGAGTGTGTATGAGTGTATATGAGTGTGTATGAGTGTATATGAGTGTATATGAGTGTGTATGAGTGTATATGAGTGTGTATGAGTGTGTATGAGTGTATATGAGTGTGTATGAGTGTGTATGAGTGTGTATGAGTGTATATGAGTGTATATGAGTGAGTATGAGTGTATATGAGTGTGTATGAGTGTGTATGAGTGTATATGAGTGTGTATGAGTGTGTATGAGTGTGTATGAGTGTGTATGAGTGTATATGAGTGTATATGAGTGTGTATGAGTGTGTATGAGTGTGTATGAGTGTATATGAGTGTATATGAGTGTGTATGAGTGTGTATGAGTGTGTATATGAGTGTGTATGAGTGTATATGAGTGTATATGAGTGTGTATGAGTGTGTATGAGTGTGTATGAGTGTGTATATGAGTGTGTATATGAGTGTGTATATGAGTGTGTATGAGTGTATATGAGTGTGTATGAGTGTATATGAGTGTGTATGAGTGTATATGAGTGTGTATGAGTGTGTATGAGTGTATATGAGTGTGTATATGAGTGTGTATGAGTGTGTATGAGTGTGTATGAGTGTGTATGAGTGTATATGAGTGTGTATATGAGTGTGTATATGAGTGTGTATGAGTGTATATGTGTGTGTATATGAGTGTATATGAGTGTGTATATGAGTGTATATGAGTGTGTATGAGTGTGTATGAGTGTGTATGAGTGTATATGAGTGTGTATATGAGTGTGTATATGAGTGTGTATATGAGTGTATATGAGTGTGTATGAGTGTATATGATTGTGTATATGAGTGTGTATATGAGTGTGTATGAGTGTGTATGAGTGTATATGAGTGTATATGAGTGTGTATGAGTGTGTATGAGTGTATATGAGTGTGTATGAGTGTGTATGAGTGTGTATGAGTGTATATGAGTGTGTATATGAGTGTGTATATGAGTGTGTATGAGTGTGTATGAGTGTATATGAGTGTATATGAGTGTGTATGAGTGTGTATGAGTGTGTATGAGTGTGTATGAGTGAGTGTGTATGAGTGTATGAGTGTGTATGAGTGTATATGAGTGTGTATGAGTGTGTATGAGTGTATATGAGTGTATATGAGTGTATATGAGTGTGTATGAGTGTGTATGAGTGAGTGTGTATGAGTGTATGAGTGTGTATGAGTGTGTATGAGTGTATATGAGTGTGTATGAGTGTGTATGAGTGTGTATGAGTGTATATGAGTGTATATGAGTGTGTATGAGTGTATATGAGTTATATGAGTGTGTATATGAGTGTATATGAGTGTGTATATGAGTGTGTATGAGTGTGTATGAGTGTATATGAGTGTGTATGAGTGTATATGAGTGTGTATGAGTGTATATGAGTGTGTATGAGTGTATATGAGTGTATATGAGTGTGTATATGAGTGTATATGAGTGTGTATATGGGTGTGTATGAGTGTGTATGAGTGTGTATGAGTGTATATGAGTGTATATGAGTGTGTATGAGTGTATATGAGTTATATGACTGTGTATATGAGTGTATATGAGTGTGTATATGAGTGTGTATGAGTGTGTATGAGTGTGTATGAGTGTGAATGAGTGTATATGAGTGTGTATGAGTGTATATGAGTGTATATGAGTGTGTATGAGTGTGTATGAGTGTGTATGAGTGTATATGAGTGTGTATGAGTGTATATGAGTGTATATGAGTGTGTATGAGTGTGTATATGAGTGTGTATATGAGTGTGTATGAGTGTGTATGAGTGTATATGAGTGTATATGAGTGTATATGAGTGTATATGAGTGTGTATGAGTGTGTATGAGTGTATATGAGTGTATATGAGTGTGTATGAGTGTGTATATGAGTGTGTATGAGTGTGTATGAGTGTGTATGAGTGTACATGAGTGTGTATATGAGTGTGTATATGAGTGTGTATATGAGTGTGTATGAGTGTATATGAGTGTATATGAGTGTATATGAGTGTATATGAGTGTGTATGAGTGTATATGAGTGTGTATGAGTGTGTATATGAGTGTGTATGAGTGTGTATGAGTGTGTATGAGTGTATATGAGTGTGTATATGAGTGTGTATATGAGTGTGTATATGAGTGTGTATATGAGTGTGTATGAGTGTATATGAGTGTATATGAGTGTATATGAGTGTATATGAGTGTGTATGAGTGTGTATATGAGTGTGTATGAGTGTGTATGAGTGTATATGAGTGTGTATATGAGTGTGTATATGAGTGTGTATATGAGTGTGTATGAGTGTATATGAGTGTATATGAGTGTATATGAGTGTATATGAGTGTGTATGAGTGTATATGAGTGTATATGAGTGTATATGAGTGTGTATATGAGTGTGTATATGAGTGTGTATATGAGTGTGTATATGAGTGTGTATGAGTGTATATGAGTGTATATGAGTGTATATGAGTGTATATGAGTGTGTATGAGTGTGTATATGAGTGTGTATGAGTGTGTATGAGTGTGTATGAGTGTATATGAGTGTGTATATGAGTGTGTATATGAGTGTGTATATGAGTGTGTATGAGTGTATATGAGTGTATATGAGTGTATATGAGTGTATATGAGTGTGTATGAGTGTGTATGAGTGTATATGAGTGTGTATATGAGTGTGTATATGAGTGTGTATATGAGTGTGTATGAGTGTATATGAGTGTATATGAGTGTATATGAGTGTGTATGAGTGTGTATGAGTGTGTATGAGTGTATATGAGTGTATATGAGTGTATATGAGTGTATATGAGTGTGTATGAGTGTATATGAGTGTATATGAGTGTATATGAGTGTGTATGAGTGTATATGAGTGTGTATGAGTGTGTATGAGTGTATATGAGTGTATATGAGTGTGTATGAGTGTATATGAGTGTATATGAGTGTATATGAGTGTGTATGAGTGTATATGAGTGTATATGAGTGTATATGAGTGTGTATGAGTGTATATGAGTGTGTATGAGTGTGTATGAGTGTATATGAGTGTATATGAGTGTATATGAGTGTATATGAGTGTGTATGAGTGTGTATATGAGTGTGTATGAGTGTGTATGAGTGTGTATGAGTGTATATGAGTGTGTATATGAGTGTGTATATGAGTGTGTATATGAGTGTGTATGAGTGTATATGAGTGTATATGAGTGTATATGAGTGTATATGAGTGTGTATGAGTGTATATGAGTGTATATGAGTGTGTATGAGTGTATATGAGTGTGTATGAGTGTGTATGAGTGTGTATATGAGTGTGTATGAGTGTGTATGAGTGTACATGAGTGTGTATATGAGTGTGTATATGAGTGTGTATATGAGTGTGTATATGAGTGTATATGAGTGTGTATGAGTGTATATGAGTGTGTATGAGTGTATATGAGTGTATATGAGTGTATATGAGTGTGTATGAGTGTATATGAGTGTATATGAGTGTATATGAGTGTGTATGAGTGTATATGAGTGTGTATGAGTGTGTATGAGTGTGTGTATGAGTGTGTATGAGTGTGTATGAGTGTACATGAGTGTGTATATGAGTGTGTATATGAGTGTGTATGAGTGTGTATGAGTGTATATGAGTGTATATGAGTGTATATGAGTGTGTATGAGTGTATATGAGTGTATATGAGTGTGTATATGAGTGTATATGAGTGTGTATGAGTGTGTATGAGTGTATATGAGTGTGTATATGAGTGTTTATGAGTGTGTATGAGTGTGTATGAGTGTATATGAGTGTGTATATGAGTGTGTATGAGTGTATATGAGTGTATATGAGTGTGTATATGAGTGTGTATGAGTGTGTATGAGTGTGTATGAGTGTATATGAGTGTGTATATGAGTGTGTATATGAGTGTGTATGAGTGTGTATGAGTGTATATGAGTGTATATGAGTGTATATGAGTGTGTATGAGTGTATATGAGTGTATATGAGTGTGTATGAGTGTGTATGAGTGAGTGTGTATGAGTGAGTGTGTATGAGTGTATGAGTGTGTATGAGTGTGTATGAGTGTATATGACTGTGTATGAGTGTGTATGAGTGTGTATGAGTGAGTGTGTATGAGTGTATGAGTGTGTATGAGTGTGTATGAGTGTATATGAGTGTATATGACTGTGTATGAGTGTGTATGAGTGTGTATGAGTGAGTGTGTATGAGTGTATGAGTGTGTATGAGTGTGTATGAGTGTGTATATGAGTGTGTATGAGTGTGTATATGAGTGTGTATGAGTGAGTGTGTATGAGTGTGTATGAGTGTGTATGAGTGTATATGAGTGTGTATGAGTGTGTATATGAGTGTGTATGAGTGTGTATATGAGTGTGTATGAGTGTGTATATGAGTGTGTATGAGTGAGTGTGTATGAGTGTATGAGTGTGTATGAGTGTGTATGAGTGTGTATATGAGTGTATATGAGTGTGTATGAGTGTGTATATGAGTGTGTATGAGTGTGTATGAGTGTGTATGAGTGAGTGTGTATGAGTGTATGAGTGTGTATGAGTGTATATGAGTGTGTATGAGTGTGTATGAGTGAGTGTGTATGAGTGTATGAGTGTGTATGAGTGTGTATGAGTGTATATGAGTGTGTATGAGTGTGTATGAGTGTGTATGAGTGTATATGAGTGTATATGAGTGTGTATGAGTGTGTATGAGTGTGTATATGAGTGTGTATGAGTGTATATGAGTGTATATGAGTGTGTATGAGTGTGTATGAGTGTGTATATGAGTGTGTATGAGTGTATATGAGTGTATATGAGTGTGTATGAGTGTGTATGAGTGTGTATGAGTGTATATGAGTGTGTATGAGTGTATATGAGTGTGTATGAGTGTGTATGAGTGTGTATGAGTGTATATGAGTGTATATGAGTGTATATGAGTGTGTATGAGTGTGTATGAGTGTGTATGAGTGTATATGAGTGTATATGAGTGTGTATGAGTGTGTATGAGTGTATATGAGTGTGTATGAGTGTGTATGAGTGTATATGAGTGTGTATATGAGTGTATATGAGTGTATATGAGTGTGTATGAGTGTATATGAGTGTGTATATGAGTGTATATGAGTGTATATGAGTGTGTATGAGTGTGTATGAGTGTATATGAGTGTGTATATGAGTGTGTATGAGTGTGTATGAGTGTATATGAGTGTATATGAGTGTATATGAGTGTGTATGAGTGTGTATATGAGTGTGTATATGAGTGTGTATGAGTGTATATGAGTGTGTATGAGTGTGTATGAGTGTGTATGAGTGTGTATGAGTGTGTATGAGTGTGTATGAGTGTGTATGAGTGTGTATGAGTGTGTATGAGTGTGTATGAGTGTATATGAGTGTGTATGAGTGTGTATGAGTGTATATGAGTGTATATGAGTGTGTATGAGTGTGTATGAGTGTGTATGAGTGTATATGAGTGTGTATGAGTGTGTATGAGTGTGTATGAGTGTGTATGAGTGTATATGAGTGTGTATGAGTGTATATGAGTGTGTATGAGTGTATATGAGTGTGTATATGAGTGTATATGAGTGTGTATATGGGTGTGTATGAGTGTGTATGAGTGTGTATGAGTGTATATGAGTGTATATGAGTGTGTATGAGTGTATATGAGTTATATGAGTGTGTATATGAGTGTATATGAGTGTGTATATGAGTGTGTATGAGTGTGTATGAGTGTATATGAGTGTGTATGAGTGTATATGAGTGTGTATGAGTGTATATGAGTGTGTATGAGTGTATATGAGTGTATATGAGTGTGTATATGAGTGTATATGAGTGTGTATATGGGTGTGTATGAGTGTGTATGAGTGTGTATGAGTGTATATGAGTGTATATGAGTGTGTATGAGTGTATATGAGTTATATGACTGTGTATATGAGTGTATATGAGTGTGTATATGAGTGTGTATGAGTGTGTATGAGTGTGTATGAGTGTGAATGAGTGTATATGAGTGTGTATGAGTGTATATGAGTGTATATGAGTGTGTATGAGTGTGTATGAGTGTGTATGAGTGTATATGAGTGTGTATGAGTGTATATGAGTGTATATGAGTGTGTATGAGTGTGTATATGAGTGTGTATATGAGTGTGTATGAGTGTGTATGAGTGTATATGAGTGTATATGAGTGTATATGAGTGTATATGAGTGTGTATGAGTGTGTATGAGTGTATATGAGTGTATATGAGTGTGTATGAGTGTGTATATGAGTGTGTATGAGTGTGTATGAGTGTGTATGAGTGTACATGAGTGTGTATATGAGTGTGTATATGAGTGTGTATATGAGTGTGTATGAGTGTATATGAGTGTATATGAGTGTATATGAGTGTATATGAGTGTGTATGAGTGTATATGAGTGTGTATGAGTGTGTATATGAGTGTGTATGAGTGTGTATGAGTGTGTATGAGTGTATATGAGTGTGTATATGAGTGTGTATATGAGTGTGTATATGAGTGTGTATATGAGTGTGTATGAGTGTATATGAGTGTATATGAGTGTATATGAGTGTATATGAGTGTGTATGAGTGTGTATATGAGTGTGTATGAGTGTGTATGAGTGTATATGAGTGTGTATATGAGTGTGTATATGAGTGTGTATATGAGTGTGTATGAGTGTATATGAGTGTATATGAGTGTATATGAGTGTATATGAGTGTGTATGAGTGTATATGAGTGTATATGAGTGTATATGAGTGTGTATATGAGTGTGTATATGAGTGTGTATATGAGTGTGTATATGAGTGTGTATGAGTGTATATGAGTGTATATGAGTGTATATGAGTGTATATGAGTGTGTATGAGTGTGTATATGAGTGTGTATGAGTGTGTATGAGTGTGTATGAGTGTATATGAGTGTGTATATGAGTGTGTATATGAGTGTGTATATGAGTGTGTATGAGTGTATATGAGTGTATATGAGTGTATATGAGTGTATATGAGTGTGTATGAGTGTGTATGAGTGTATATGAGTGTGTATATGAGTGTGTATATGAGTGTGTATATGAGTGTGTATGAGTGTATATGAGTGTATATGAGTGTATATGAGTGTGTATGAGTGTATATGAGTGTATATGAGTGTATATGAGTGTGTATGAGTGTATATGAGTGTGTATGAGTGTGTATGAGTGTATATGAGTGTATATGAGTGTGTATGAGTGTATATGAGTGTATATGAGTGTATATGAGTGTGTATGAGTGTATATGAGTGTATATGAGTGTATATGAGTGTGTATGAGTGTATATGAGTGTGTATGAGTGTGTATGAGTGTATATGAGTGTATATGAGTGTATATGAGTGTATATGAGTGTGTATGAGTGTGTATATGAGTGTGTATGAGTGTGTATGAGTGTGTATGAGTGTATATGAGTGTGTATATGAGTGTGTATATGAGTGTGTATATGAGTGTGTATGAGTGTATATGAGTGTATATGAGTGTATATGAGTGTATATGAGTGTGTATGAGTGTATATGAGTGTATATGAGTGTGTATGAGTGTATATGAGTGTGTATGAGTGTGTATGAGTGTGTATATGAGTGTGTATGAGTGTGTATGAGTGTACATGAGTGTGTATATGAGTGTGTATATGAGTGTGTATATGAGTGTGTATATGAGTGTATATGAGTGTGTATGAGTGTATATGAGTGTGTATGAGTGTATATGAGTGTATATGAGTGTATATGAGTGTGTATGAGTGTATATGAGTGTATATGAGTGTATATGAGTGTGTATGAGTGTATATGAGTGTGTATGAGTGTGTATGAGTGTGTGTATGAGTGTGTATGAGTGTGTATGAGTGTACATGAGTGTGTATATGAGTGTGTATATGAGTGTGTATGAGTGTGTATGAGTGTATATGAGTGTATATGAGTGTATATGAGTGTGTATGAGTGTATATGAGTGTATATGAGTGTGTATATGAGTGTATATGAGTGTGTATGAGTGTGTATGAGTGTATATGAGTGTGTATATGAGTGTTTATGAGTGTGTATGAGTGTGTATGAGTGTATATGAGTGTGTATATGAGTGTGTATGAGTGTATATGAGTGTATATGAGTGTGTATATGAGTGTGTATGAGTGTGTATGAGTGTGTATGAGTGTATATGAGTGTGTATATGAGTGTGTATATGAGTGTGTATGAGTGTGTATGAGTGTATATGAGTGTATATGAGTGTATATGAGTGTGTATGAGTGTATATGAGTGTATATGAGTGTGTATGAGTGTGTATGAGTGAGTGTGTATGAGTGAGTGTGTATGAGTGTATGAGTGTGTATGAGTGTGTATGAGTGTATATGACTGTGTATGAGTGTGTATGAGTGTGTATGAGTGAGTGTGTATGAGTGTATGAGTGTGTATGAGTGTGTATGAGTGTATATGAGTGTATATGACTGTGTATGAGTGTGTATGAGTGTGTATGAGTGAGTGTGTATGAGTGTATGAGTGTGTATGAGTGTGTATGAGTGTGTATATGAGTGTGTATGAGTGTGTATATGAGTGTGTATGAGTGAGTGTGTATGAGTGTGTATGAGTGTGTATGAGTGTATATGAGTGTGTATGAGTGTGTATATGAGTGTGTATGAGTGTGTATATGAGTGTGTATGAGTGTGTATATGAGTGTGTATGAGTGAGTGTGTATGAGTGTATGAGTGTGTATGAGTGTGTATGAGTGTGTATATGAGTGTATATGAGTGTGTATGAGTGTGTATATGAGTGTGTATGAGTGTGTATGAGTGTGTATGAGTGAGTGTGTATGAGTGTATGAGTGTGTATGAGTGTATATGAGTGTGTATGAGTGTGTATGAGTGAGTGTGTATGAGTGTATGAGTGTGTATGAGTGTGTATGAGTGTATATGAGTGTGTATGAGTGTGTATGTGTGTGTATGAGTGTGTATGAGTGAGTGTGTGAGTGTATGAGTGTGTATGAGTGTGTATGAGTGTATATGAGTGTATATGAGTGTGTATGAGTGTATATGAGTGTGTATATGAGTGTGTATGAGTGTGTATATGAGTGTGTATGAGTGTGTATGAGTGTGTATGAGTGTATATGAGTGTGTATATGAGTGTGTATGAGTGTGTATGAGTGTATATGAGTGTATATGAGTGTGTATATGAGTGTGTATATGAGTGTGTATGAGTGTGTATGAGTGTGTATGAGTGTATATGAGTGTGTATATGAGTGTGTATATGAGTGTGTATGAGTGTGTATATGAGTGTGTATGAGTGTGTATGAGTGTGTATTTTAGTGTATATGAGTGTGTATATGAGTGTGTATATAAGTGTATATGAGTGTGTATGAGTGTATATGAGTGTGTATGGGTGTGTATGAGTGTTTATATGAGTGTGTATATGAGTGTGTATATGAGTGTGTATATGAGTGTAAATATGAGTGTGTATGAGTGTGTATAAGTGTTTATATGAGTGTGTATATGAGTGTGTATATGAGTGTGTATATGAGTGTAAATATGAGTGTGTATGAGTGTGTATAAGTGTTTATATGAGTGTGTATATGAGTGTGTATGAGTGTGTATATGAGTGTATATGAGTGTGTATATGAGTGTGTATGAGTGTGTATAAGTGTTTATATGAGTGTGTATATGAGTGTGTATATGAGTGTGTATATGGGTGTGTATATGAGTGTGTACATGAGTGTGTATATGAGTGTGTATGAGTGTGTATATGAGTGTATATGAGTGTGTATGAGTGTGTATATGAGTGTGTATGAGTGTATATGAGTGTGTATATGAGTGTGTATGAGTGTGTATATGAGTGTGTATGAGTGTGTATGAGTGTGTATATGATTGTGTATGATTGTGTATATGAGTGTGTATGAGTGTGCATGAGTGTGTATGAGTGTATATGAGTGTGTATGAGTGTGTATATGAGTGTGTATAAGTTTATATGAGTGTGTATATGAGTGTGTATGAGTGTGAATATGAGTGTGTATGAGTGTGAATATGAGTGTGTATGAGTGTGTATATGAGTGTGTATGAGTGTGTATATGAGTGTGTATGAGTGTGTATATGAGTGTGTATGAGTGTGTATGAGTGTGTATATGAGTGTGTATGAGTGTGTATATGAGTGTGTATAAGTTTATATGAGTGTGTATATGAGTGTGTATGAGTGTGTATATGAGTGTATATGAGTGTGTATATGAGTGTGTATGAGTGTGTATATGAGTGTGTATGAGTGTGTATATGAGTGTGTATGAGTGTGTATGAGTGTGTATATGAGTGTGTATGAGTGTGTATATGAGTGTGTATAAGTTTATATGAGTGTGTATATGAGTGTGTATGAGTGTGAATATGAGTGTGTATATGAGTGTGTATGAGTGTGAATATGAGTGTGTATATGAGTGTGTATGAGTATGTATATGAGTGTGTTTATATGAGTGTGTATATGAGTGTGTATATGAGTGTGCATGTATGAGTGTGTATGAGTATGTATATGAGTGTGTTTATATGAGTGTGTATATGAGTGTGTTTATATGAGTGTGCATGTATGAGTGTGTATATGAGTGTATGAGTGTGTATATGAGTGTGTTTATGAGTGTGTATGAGTGTATATGGGTTTATCTGAGTGTGTTTATGAGTGTGTATGAGTATGTATATGAGTGTGTTTATATGAGTGTGTATGAGTGTATATGAGTGTGTTTATGAGTGTGTATGAGTATGTATATGAGTGTGTTTATATGAGTGTGTATGAGTGTATATGAGTGTGTATGAGTGTATATGAGTGTGTTTATGAGTATGTATATGAGTGTGTTTATATGAGTGTGTGTATGAGTATGTATATGAGTGTGTTTATATGAGTGTGTGTATGAGTGTGTATATGAGTGTGTTTATATGAGTGTGTATGAGTGTATATGAGTGTGTATGAGTGTATATGAGTGTGTTTATGAGTATGTATATGAGTGTGTTTATATGAGTGTGTATGAGTATATATATGAGTGTGTTTATATGAGTGTGTATATGAGTGTGTATATGAGTGTGCATGTATGAGTGTGTATAAGTGTGTATGAGTATGTATATGAGTGTGTTAATATGAGTGTGTATGAGTATGTATATGAGTGTGTATATGAGTGTGTATGAGTATGTATATGAGTGTGTTAATATGAGTGTGTATGAGTATGTATATGAGTGTGTTTATATGAGTGTGTATGAGTATGTATATGAGTGTGTTTATATGAGTGTGTATATGAGTGTATGAGTATGTATATGAGTGTGTTTATATGAGTGTGTATGAGTGTATATGAGTGTGTTTATGAGTGTGTATGAGAATGTATATGAGTGTGTTTATATGAGTGTGTATGAGTATGTATATGAGTGTGTATGAGTGTATATGAGTGTGTTTATGAGTGTGTATGAGTATGTATATGAGTGTGTTTATATGAGTGTGTATGAGTATGTATATGAGTGTGTTTATATGAGTGTGTATATGAGTGTGTATATGAGTGTGTATATGAGTGTGTATGAGTATGTATATGAGTGTGTTTATATGAGTGTGTATGAGTGTATATGAGTGTGTTTATATGAGTGTGTATATGAGTGTGTATATGAGTGTGCATGTATGAGTGTGTATAAGTGTGTATGAGTGTGTTTATGAGTGTGTATATGAGTGTGTTTATATGAGTGTGTATATGAGTGTGTATGAGTGGGTATATGAGTGTATGAGTGTGTATATGAGTGTGTTTATGAGTGTGTATATGAGTGTGTATGAGTATGTATATGAGTGTGTATGAGTATGTATATGAGTGTGTTAATATGAGTGTGTATGAGTATGTATATGAGTGTATGAGTATATATATGAGTGTGTATGAGTGTGTATGAGTATGTATATGAGTGTGTTTATATGAGTGTGTATGAGTATGTATATGAGTGTGTTTATATGAGTGTGTATGAGTATGTATATGAGTGTGTTTATATGAGTGTGTATGAGTGTATATGGGTTCATCTGAGTGTGTTTATGAGTGTGTATGAGTGTATATATGAGTGTGTTTATATGAGTGTGTATGAGTGTATATGAGTGTGTTTATGAGTGTGTATATGAGTGTGTTTATATGAGTGTGTATGAGTGTATATGAGTGTGTTTATGAGTGTGTATGAGTGTATATGGGTTTATCTGAGTGTGTTTATGAGTGTGTATGAGTATGTATATGAGTGTGTTTATATGAGTGTGTATGAGTATGTATATGAGTGTGTATATGAGTGTGTTTATATGAGTGTGTATGAGTGTATATGAGTGTGTTTATGAGTGTATATATGAGTGTGTTTATATGAGTGTGTATGAGTGTATATGAGTGTGTTTATGAGTGTGTATATGAGTGTGTATATGAGTGTGTATGAGTATGTATATGAGTGTGTTTATATGAGTGTGTATGAGTATGTATATGAGTGTGTTTATATGAGTGTGTATGAGTGTATATGAGTGTGTTTATGAGTGTATATATGAGTGTGTTTATATGAGTGTGTATGAGTGTGTTATAGTGTGTATGAGTGTGTTATAGTGTGTATGAGTGTATATGGGTGTTCATATGAGTGTGTATATGAGTGTGAATGAGTATGTATATGTGTGTGTTTTTATGAGTGTATATGAGTGTGTATATGAGTGTGTTTATATGAGTGTGTATGAGTGTATATGAGTGTGTATATGAGTGTGTTTATATGAGTGTGTATGAGTGTATATGAGTGTGTATATGAGTGTGTTTATATGAGTGTGTATGAGTGTATATGAGTGTGTTTATATGAGTGTGTATGAGTGTATATGAGTGTGTTTATATGAGTGTGTATATGAGTGTGTTTATATGAGTGTGTATGAGTGTATATGAGTGTGTTTATATGAGTGTGTATGAGTGTATATGAGTGTGTTTATGAGTGTGTATATGAGTGTGTTTATATGAGTGTGTATATGAGTGTGTATGAGTATGTATATGAGTGTGTTTATATGAGTGTGTATGAGTATGTATATGAGTGTGTATATGAGTGTGTTTATATGAGTGTGTATGAGTGTATATGAGTGTGTATATGAGTGTGTATATGAGTGTGTATATGAGTGTGCATGTATGAGTGTGTATAAGTGTGTATGAGTGTGTTTGAGTGTGTATATGAGTGTGTTCATATGAGTGTGTATGAGTGTATATGAGTGTGTTTATGAGTGTGTATGAGTGTATATGAGTGTGTTTATGAGTGTGTATATGAGTGTGTTTATATGAGTGTGTATGAGTGTATATGAGTGTGTATATGAGTGTGTTTATATGAGTGTGTATGAGTGTATATGAGTGTGTTTATATGAGTGTGTATATGAGTGTGTATGAGTGGGTATATGAGTGTGTATATGAGTGTGTATATGAGTGTATGAGTGTGTATATGAGTGTGTTTATGAGTGTGTATATGAGTGTGTATGAGTATGTATATGAGTGTGTTAATATGAGTGTGTATGAGTATGTATATGAGTGTGTTTATATGAGTGTGTATGAGTATGTATATGAGTGTGTTTATATGAGTGTGTATGAGTGTATATGAGTGTGTATATGAGTGTGTTTATATGAGTGTGTTTATATGAGTGTGTATGAGTGTATATGAGTGTGTATATGAGTGTGTTTATGAGTGTGTATATGAGTGTGTTTATATGAGTGTGTATGAGTGTATATGAGTGTATGAGTGTGTATATGATTGTGTTTCTGAGTGTGTATATGAGTGTGTATGAGTATGTATATGAGTGTGTTTATATGAGTGTGTATGAGTGTATATGAGTGTGTATATGAGTGTGTTTATGAGTGTGTATATGAGTGTGTTTATATGAGTGTGTATATGAGTGTGTATATGAGTGTATGAGTGTGTATATGATTGTGTTTCTGAGTGTGTATATGAGTGTGTATGAGTATGTATATGAGTGTGTTAATATGAGTGTGTATGAGTGTATATGGGTTTATCTGAGTGTGTTTATGAGTGTGTATGAGTATGTATATGAGTGTGTTTATATGAGTGTGTATGAGTGTATATGGGTTTATCTGAGTGTGTTTATGAGTGTGTATGAGTATGTATATGAGTGTGTTTATATGAGTGTGTATGAGTGTATATGAGTGTGTATATGAGTGTGTTTATATGAGTGTGTTTATATGAGTGTGTATGAGTATGTATATGAGTGTGTTTATATGAGTGTGTATGAGTGTATATGAGTGTGTATATGAGTGTGTTTATGAGTGTGTATATGAGTGTGTTTATATGAGTGTGTATGAGTGTATATGAGTGTGTTTATGAGTGTGTATATGAGTGTGTATATGAGTGTGTATGAGTATGTATATGAGTGTGTTTATATGAGTGTGTATGAGTATGTATATGAGTGTATGAGTATATATATGAGTGTGTTTATATGAGTGTGTATGAGTATGTATATGAGTGTGTTTATATGAGTGTGTATGAGTATGTATATGAGTGTGTATATGAGTGTGTATATGAGTGTGCATGTATGAGTGTGTATAAGTGTGTATGAGTGGGTATATGAGTGTATGAGTGTGTATATGAGTGTGTTTATGAGTGTGTATATGAGTGTGTATGAGTATGTATATGAGTGTGTTTATATGAGTGTGTATGAGTATGTATATGAGTGTGTATATGAGTGTGTATGAGTATGTATATGAGTGTGTTTATATGAGTGTGTATGAGTGTATATGGGTTCATCTGAGTGTGTTTATGAGTGTGTATGAGTGTATATATGAGTGTGTTTATATGAGTGTGTATGAGTGTATATGAGTGTGTTTATGAGTGTGTATATGAGTGTGTTTATATGAGTGTGTATGAGTGTATATGAGTGTGTTTATGAGTGTATATATGAGTGTGTTTATATGAGTGTGTATGAGTGTATATGAGTGTGTTTATGAGTGTGTATATGAGTGTGTTTATATGAGTGTGTATATGAGTGTGTATGAGTATGTATATGAGTGTGTTTATATGAGTGTGTATGAGTATGTATATGAGTGTGTTAATATGAGTGTGTATGAGTATGTATATGAGTGTATGAGTATATATATGAGTGTGTTTATATGAGTGTGTATGAGTATGTATATGAGTGTGTTTATATGAGTGTGTATGAGTATGTATATGAGTGTGTATATGAGTGTGTATATGAGTGTGCATGTATGAGTGTGTATAAGTGTGTATGAGTGGGTATATGAGTGTATGAGTGTGTATATGAGTGTGTTTATGAGTGTGTATATGAGTGTGTATGAGTATGTATATGAGTGTGTTTATATGAGTGTGTATGAGTGTATATGGGTTTATCTGAGTGTGTATATGAGTGTGTATGAGTATGTATATGAGTGTGTTTATATGAGTGTGTATGAGTGTATATGGGTTTATCTGAGTGTGTATATGAGTGTGTATGAGTATGTATATGAGTGTGTATGAGTATGTATATGAGTGTGTTCATATGAGTGTGTATGGGTTTATCTGAGTGTGTTTATGAGTGTGTATGAGTATGTATATGAGTGTGTTTATATGAGTGTGTATGAGTATGTATATGAGTGTGTTTATATGAGTGTGTATGAGTATGTATATGAGTGTGTTTATGAGTGTGTATGAGTATGTATATGAGTGTGTTTATATGAGTGTGTATGAGTATGTATATGAGTGTGTTTATATGAGTGTGTATGAGTGTATATGAGTGTGTATATGAGTGTGTTTATGAGTGTGTATATGAGTGTGTTTATATGAGTGTGTATGAGTGTATATGAGTGTGTTTATGAGTGTATATATGAGTGTGTTTATATGAGTGTGTATGAGTGTATATGAGTGTGTTTATGAGTGTGTATATGAGTGTGTTTATATGAGTGTGTATATGAGTGTGTATGAGTATGTATATGAGTGTGTTTATATGAGTGTGTATGAGTATGTATATGAGTGTATGAGTATATATATGAGTGTGTATATGAGTGTGTATGAGTGTATATGGGTTCATCTGAGTGTGTTTATATGAGTGTGTATGAGTATGTATATGAGTGTGTTTATATGAGTGTGTATGAGTATGTATATGAGTGTGTTTATATGAGTGTGTATGAGTGTATATGGGTTCATCTGAGTGTGTTTATGAGTGTGTATGAGTGTATATATGAGTGTGTTTATATGAGTGTGTATGAGTGTATATGAGTGTGTTTATGAGTGTATATATGAGTGTGTTTATATGAGTGTGTATGAGTATGTATATGAGTGTGTATATGAGTGTGTATGAGTATGTATATGAGTGTGTTTATATGAGTGTGTATGAGTGTATATGGGTTTATCTGAGTGTGTATATGAGTGTGTATGAGTGTGTATGGGTTTATCTGAGTGTGTTTATGAGTGTGTATGAGTATGTATATGAGTGTGTTTATATGAGTGTGTATGAGTATGTATATGAGTGTGTATATGAGTGTGTATGAGTGTATATGGGTTCATCTGAGTGTGTTTATGAGTGTGTATGAGTGTATATATGAGTGTGTTTATATGAGTGTGTATGAGTGTATATGAGTGTGTTTATGAGTGTGTATATGAGTGTGTTTATATGAGTGTGTATGAGTGTATATGAGTGTGTTTATGAGTGTGTATATGAGTGTGTTTATATGAGTGTGTATATGAGTGTGTATGAGTGTGTATATGAGTGTGTTTATATGAGTGTGTATGAGTGTATATGAGTGTGTATATGAGTGTGTTTATATGAGTGTGTATGAGTGTATATGAGTGTGTTTATATGAGTGTGTATATGAGTGTGTATGAGTGGGTATATGAGTGTATGAGTGTGTATATGAGTGTGTTTATGAGTGTGTATATGAGTGTGTATGAGTATGTATATGAGTGTGTTAATATGAGTGTGTATGAGTGTATATGGGTTTATCTGAGTGTGTTTATGAGTGTGTATGAGTATGTATATGAGTGTGTTAATATGAGTGTGTATGAGTGTATATGGGTTTATCTGAGTGTGTTTATGAGTGTGTATGAGTATGTATATGAGTGTGTTAATATGAGTGTGTATGAGTGTATATGGGTTTATCTGAGTGTGTTTATGAGTGTGTATGAGTATGTATATGAGTGTGTTTATATGAGTGTGTATGAGTGTATATGGGTTTATCTGAGTGTGTTTATGAGTGTGTATGAGTATGTATATGAGTGTGTTTATATGAGTGTGTATGAGTGTATATGAGTGTGTTTATATGAGTGTGTATGAGTGTATATGGGTTTATCTGAGTGTGTTTATGAGTGTGTATGAGTATGTATATGAGTGTGTTTATATGAGTGTGTATGAGTGTATATGAGTGTGTTTATATGAGTGTGTATGAGTGTATATGAGTGTGTTTATATGAGTGTGTATGAGTGTATATGAGTGTGTTTATATGAGTGTGTATGAGTATGTATATGAGTGTGTATATGAGTGTGTTTATGAGTGTGTATATGAGTGTGTTTATATGAGTGTGTATGAGTGTATATGAGTGTGTTTATATGAGTGTGTATGAGTGTATATGAGTGTATATGGGTTTATATGAGTGTGCATGTATGAGTGTGTATAAGTGTGTATGAGTGTGTATATGAGTGTGTATGAGTATGTATATGAGTGTGTTTATATGAGTGTGTATGAGTATGTATATGAGTGTGTTTATATGAGTGTGTATGAGTGTATATGGGTTTATCTGAGTGTGTTTATGAGTGTGTATGAGTGTATATGGGTTTATATGAGTGTGCATGTATGAGTGTGTATAAGTGTGTATGAGTGTGTATATGAGTGTGTATATGAGTGTGTATGAGTATGTATATGAGTGTGTATATGAGTGTGTTTATGAGTGTGTATATGAGTGTGTTTATATGAGTGTGTATGAGTGTATATGAGTGTGTTTATATGAGTGTGTATGAGTGTATATGAGTGTATATGGGTTTATATGAGTGTGCATGTATGAGTGTGTATAAGTGTGTATGAGTGTGTATATGAGTGTGTATATGAGTGTGTATGAGTATGTATATGAGTGTGTTTATATGAGTGTGTATGAGTATGTATATGAGTGTGTTTATATGAGTGTGTATGAGTGTATATGGGTTTATCTGAGTGTGTTTATGAGTGTGTATGAGTCTGTATATGAGTGTGTTTATATGAGTGTGTATGAGTGTATATGAGTGTGTTTATGAGTGTGTATTAGTATGTATATGAGTGTGTTTATATGAGTGTGTATGAGTATGTATATGAGTGTGTTTATATGAGTGTGTATGAGTGTATATGGGTTTATCTGAGTGTGTTTATGAGTGTGTATGAGTATGTATATGAGTGTGTTTATATGAGTGTGTATGAGTGTATATGAGTGTGTTTATGAGTGTGTATGAGTGTATATGGGTTTTTATGAGTGTGCATGTATGAGTGTGTATAAGTGTGTATGAGTGTGTATATGAGTGTGTATATGAGTGTGTATATGAGTGTGTATATGAGTGTGTATATGAGTGTGTATGAGTGTATATGGGTTTATCTGAGTGTGTTTATGAGTGTGTATGAGTGTATATGGGTTTATATGAGTGTGCATGTATGAGTGTGTATAAGTGTGTATGAGTGTGTATATGAGTTTATATGAGCGTCTGTGTGTGTATATGAGTGTGTGTGTGTGTGTGTGTGTGTGTGAGTGTGTGTGTATACGTGTGTGTGTGTGTGTGTGTATGAGTGTATACGAGTGTGTGTGTGTGTATGAGTGTGTATATGAGTGTGTATATATTTATTCCCCCAAACGTCCAACATGAGCTGTCCCTCTGATGTACTCGTTCCTAATCCTGTCCAACCGTGTCACTCCCAAAGAGAACCTCAACATCTTCAGCTCTGCTACCTCCAGCTCTGACTCCTGTCTCTTCCTCAGTGACACTGCCTCTAAACCATACAGCATGGCCGGTCTCACCACTCCTGTACACCTTCCCCTTGATTCTCGCTGAAATTTTTCTTTCACACAGAACTCCCGACACCTTTCTCCACCCATTCCAACCTGCCTGCACTCGCTTCTTTACCTCTTTCCCACACTCTCCATTACTCTGGACTGTTGACCCCAAGTACTTAAACTCCTGTACCTTCTTCACCTCTTCACCCTGTAATCTTACTGTTCCACTTCCCTCCCTGTCATTCACACACATGTACTCAGTCTTACTACGACTGACTTTCATTCCTCTTCTCTCCAGCGCAAACCTCCACCTCTCCAGGTTTTCCTCCACCTGCTCCCTGCTCTCACTACAGATCACAATGTCATCTGCAAGCATCATTGTCCAAGGAGACTCCTGTCTGACCTCCTCTGACAACTGGTCCATCACCATAGCAAACAGGAAGGGGCTCAGAACCGATCCCTGATGCAGTCCCACCTCCACTCTGAACTCCTCTGTCTGACCTACAGCACACCTCACCACTGTCCTGCTCCTCTCATACATGTCCTGCACCACTCTGACATACTTCTCTGCTACTCCTGACTTCCTCATACAGTACCACAGCTCTTCTCTTGGCACCCTGTCATACGCTTTCTCCAAGTCTACAAACACACAGTGCAGCTCTCTCTGACCATCCCTATACTTCTCCATCAACATTCTCAGAGCAAAAATTGCATCAGTTGTGCTCTTTCTGGGCATGAAGCCATACTGCTGCTCATAAATTTCCACTACCTTCCTTAACCTAGCTTCCACTACTCTTTCCCATAGCGTCATTGTATGGCTCATCAACTTTATCCCCCTATAGTTGCTGCAACTCTGCACATCACCCTTATTCTTAAAGATCGGCACTAATACACTTCTTCTCCATTCCTCAGGCATCTTCTCACTCTCTAGAACCCTGTTAAACAGACTAGTTAAAAATTCCACTGCCGCCTCTCCTAGACACTTCCAGACCTCCACCGGGATGTCATCAGGACCAACTGCCTTTCCACTTTTCATCCTCTTCAAAGCCTTCCTGACTTCATCCTTTCTAATCTTATCTACTTCCTGTTCCACAGAGTTCACCCCTTCTACTCTTTTTTCCCTCTCATTTTCCTCATTCATCAGCTCTTCAAAGTACTCCTTCCATCTCCTCTGTACACTCTCCTCACTTGTGAGCGCCTTTCCATCTCTATCCTTAATAACTCTAACTTGCCGCACATCCTTATGTCTTCAACCATACAACCATATGCCTTCTGCTTGGTCTTAGACACCTCCCTCTTCACTCTGTGCTGTAACTCCTTGTATTCCTGTCTATTCTCTTCAGTCCTGTCCATGTCCCACTTTTTCTTGGCTAACCTCTTCCTCTGAATACTATCCTGAACTTCCTCATTCCACCACCAAGTCTCCTTATCTTCTTTCCTCCTTCCAGATGACACACCCAGCACCTTTCTTCCTGTCTCCCTGATCACTTCTGCTGTAGTTTCCCAGTCATCTGGCAGCACTACCTGACCACCCAGAGCCTGCCTCAACTTCTGTCTAAATTCCTCACAACATTGCTCCTTTTTCAGCTTCCACCACTTGCTTTTCTTCTCCATCTCTATCTTTGACGTCTGCTTACAGACCATCAGATTCATCCTACACACCACCATCCTGTACTGTCTGGCTACACTCTCTCCCACTACCACTTTACAGTCACTAATCTCTTTCAGATTGCCTCTTCTACATAGGATGTAGTCTACCTGTGTGCTCCTACCTCCACTCTTGTAAGTCACTCTATGCTCCTCCCTCTTCTGAAAATAAGTGTTAACCACAGCCATGTCCATCCTCCTAGCAAAGTCCACTAC
This sequence comes from Hemibagrus wyckioides, assembly GCF_019097595.1. Taxonomy (NCBI): domain Eukaryota; kingdom Metazoa; phylum Chordata; class Actinopteri; order Siluriformes; family Bagridae; genus Hemibagrus; species Hemibagrus wyckioides. The sequence continues at coordinate 1,965,469 of NC_080720.1, forward strand.
CATCTGTCCTTCAAGGTTCCTTTCCTTAACTCCAAACTTGCCCATCACCTCCTCATCACCTGTGTTCCCCTCACCAACATGTCCATTAAAATCTGCTCCTATCACCACTCTCTCCCCCGTGGGAATACTCTCTATCATCTCATCTAATTCACTCCAGAATCTCTCTTTCTCCTCTAACTCACAACCTACCTGTGGGGCATAACCACTAACAACATTCAACATCACCCCTTCAACCTCTAACTTCAGACTCATCACCCTGTCTGACCCTCTCATCACCTCCAGAACATTCCTCACAAACTCCTCCTTCAGGACCACACCTACCCCATTTCTCTTACTATCCACCCCATAATAAAACAGCTTGAATCCTGCTCCTATACTACGAGCCTTGCTACCCTTCCCCCTGGTCTCCTGTACACACAGTATATTCACCTTCCTTCTGTCCATCATATCAGCCAGCTCTCTACCTTTCCCTGTCATAGTACCAACATTCAGAGTTCCTATTCTCAGTTCTACACTCTTACCTTTCCTCTTCTCTCTCTGTCTGCACACTCTCCTCCCTCCTCTACTTCTTCGACCAACAGTAGCCCAATTTCCACCAGTGCCCTGTAGGTCAACGGCGCCGATGGCGGTTGTTGTTGACCCGGGCCTCGACCGATCCAGGATGAAATTTAGAGTACTGACGATTCGCATGGTTAAATTTGGCAATGTTTTACGCCGGATGCCCTTCCTGACGCAACCCTCTCTATTTATCCAGGCTTGGGACCGGCACAGAAGTCACTGGACTGTGACCCCCATGGCTAGATTCTCAACAACAGAGTGTCTGCCAGTGAGAAATGACTCCAGGTAGAACCCTTTCCCAGGCTAAGAACCATTAAAGAACCCTTTGTACCAAGTACCAAGAGCTACAGAGGTTCTAGAAAAGTAAATCATCTGGAGTTTGTACAAGACAGGGGTTCTTCAAGTGTTTGTTGGATAATTAGCTGCTCTTCGCTTTCAACACTTCAACCCCTAGAAAATGGTTCTAATTGGAAGATGTTCTAACACCGTATTGAGAGTTCCTTTACAGAGAAAACAACAAGGCACACTATAACAGAGATTCCTTACTAGAAAGAGTTCCAAGTACAATGCATTCAGGATCATTTCCAAGCAAACCCTTGAGGAACCCATGTTTATAAGAGAGTACTAAATACAGGAGCTAAAAGTTAAACTCCAGACAGGTTCAAGGTGCTAAGAACAAAACAATGAGCAGTTCCTCAAGGGTTCCTTAAAGATTCACTGAATAATTCAGAGCTCTTCACTTCTAAAAAGGGTTCTGCCTTCCACAGAGTACAACTCTCTTAAACATTCCTCAGCTGTGTTTTTAGCTGGAACCTTAAAGGTTCTGGATCCTTAACGGAACTCAATATCAGATTGTTTTTGACACCAGCAACTGATCCAACTAGAACCAGTTCATGAGGCTTAGAACCCACAATAAGAACCTGGTAAACCCTAAAGAATCCTCTTTGTATAAGAGTGTAGCAAGGAGCAAGAGTTCAACACTACACCATGAAGAAGAAAACGATGAGCAGTAATTTGAAGTTTGTGATCCAAAAGGGTTTTTTAATAGTTCTTTAAGGGTTCTTTAAGGGTTTATTGGATAATTATGCTTTTGAAAAAAAAACCCTCAGTGCTCAAATCAGTTGGAAAAATCATGTTTGAGTTGTGTTTTTATTACAGAGCTGATCTTCTGGAATACTTTCACTCTGGAGTAGTAATATGTGTGTGTGTGTGTGTGTGTGTTAATGCAGCATGATGGATTTACTGAATTAACTCAGCGTAAGTGAATCGATGAACAGTCAGTAATGTGAAGTGTGAAGCAGAACAGAGTGGATGGATCTAAAGCTGCAATCCAATAATCAGGAACAGACGGGGAATGCTGGGAATTCAAACACAAGCCAGAACTCGAGCGAGCAGAACGTTCTCCGTTAGAGTCAGGTTCCTCAGGAACACCTCACACTCGAGAAGGTGATTCATGAACAGCTTACAGAATTGAGCATATCTGCAATATCTGAATTTTCATATTTATTTTATTCAGTGGAAAAAACAGTCAGTGATGTCTAAAGTCATATTTTACAATATTATAGTGTGTGTGTGTGTGTGTGAGGGGATGAGTGTGTGTGTGTGAGTATACTTACAGTGTAATAAGTGCAATCCACATAAGGAGAACCTAAAAGATCTCATCTAGATTTAACTAGAACCTGTGTGTGAGTGAGTGTGAGTGTGTGTGAGTGTGTGTGTGTGAGTGTGTGTACAATCGTGGGTTCATCTGAGATTCAGACGCTTTAAAGAACGGCTTCTACACCAGAGGAGAAATCTGATCTATAAATGTCTATGATAATAACACACACACACACACACACACACACACAAACATACACACACATTCTCTCTGTCTCACACACACACTCTCTCACACACACACACACTCTTATTCCCTCACACACACACACACACACACTCTTATTCTCTCTCTCACACACACACACACACACACACACACTCTTATTCCCTCTCACACACACACACACACACACACACTCTTATTCCCTCTCACATACACACACACACACACACACACACACACACTCTTATTCTCTCTCACACACACACACACACACACTCTTATTCCCTCTCACATACACACACACACACACACACACACTCTTATTCTCTCTCACACACACACACACACACACACTCTTATTCCCTCTCACATACACACACACACACACACACACTCTTATTCCCTCTCACATACACACACACACACACACTCTCTTATTCTGCTGGAACTTTTAATCATTCACAAGGTTTACAGTGAAATGATTTATTTAAATGCATTATAATCCTCTACTCTACTACACCACAAACACAAAGAGCTTTGGCAGAGTGTGTGTGTGAGGGAATAAGAGTGTGTGTGTGCGCGTGTGTGTAAGGGAATAAAAGTGTGTGTGTGTGTGTGTGTGTGTGTGTGTAAATGAGTGTGTGTATGAGTGTGTACAAGTCTGTGTGATTGTACATCAGACAGTGTATGTGTGTATGTATGAGTGTATATAGGAGTGTGTGTGTGTGTATATGAGTGTATATGGGTGTGTGTGTGTGTATATGAGTGTATATGGGTGTGTGTGTGTGTATGAGTGTATATGGGAATGTGTATGTGTGCAAGTATGTGTGTGTGTGTGTGTGTGTATGAGTGTGTATGGGAGCGTGTATGTGTGTATGAATGTGTGTAAATGTAGATCAGCATGGAGCTGAAATAATCCTATCGTCTGGACGTCCGGAGTGAATCTTCATTTCTCTGGACACACGTCCTATGAGAGTGTCAGGATTACTGAGTGGCTCAGAGAGGGGATGAAAGGATGGAGCGAGTGAGGAGTGAAGGGAACAGACGAGTAGAAGCCATCACTCTGTTTCACGTGTATTCTCTCTCCCATATGGAACCATGCAGGTCCTCCTCAGAGTTCGATGATTCAGTGAAATGAAAGTAATGGATTATTCGTAACCCGACCCGCTCGCCTGCTAACGGGGTTCGGCTGTAACGAGACGCACCCTGCCAATCGGAGTTCGTTAATTAGAACCTTCAAGCAGCTCGTTTGTTTCAGCGCAAACCCCGATCTCATTCTGCACCCCCAGACGCTGATTAAATTTATTAGCACTAATGCTCGACTTGGCATAGCTGGACAACGCGCTCGCTGCAAGAGAGGAAGCCGAGTGTCTCCATGGTGATGACAGATGTACCGTCGTTTCCTTGAATTAATATGAAACCGGGATTCTCCATGCAAATCTGCTGGGATGCAATTTGCCGGCTGTAACCCAGATGTTTAATCACACTCTGTGTCTTATATAAACTCCTACGTTATGAAAGTGAGGACTGTTACGGCTTTACTAAAAGCAGCCATTTAAAGAGCTAAACGTTATTGCCAAAAGTTTTGGGACACCCCTCCAAATCAGTGAGTTCAGGTGTTGTTTTTCAGGGGTTGGGCTCGGTCTCAGTTCCAGTGAAAGGAACTCTTAATGCTTCAGCTTCATACCAAGATATTTTGGACAATTTCATGCTCTTTGTGGGAACAGTTTGGGGATGACCCCTTCCTGTTCCAACATGACTGCACACCAGTGACCAAAGCAAGGTCCATAAAGACATGGATGAGTGAGTTTGGTGTGGAGGAACTTGACTGGCCTGCACAGAGTCCTGACCTCAACCCCACAGAACACCTTTGGGATGAATTAGAGTGGAGACTGTGAGCCAGACCTTCTCGTCCAACATCAGTGACTGACCTCACAAATACTCTTCTAGTGGAACGGTCAAAAATTCCCATAAACACACTCCTAAACCTTGTGGAAAGCCTTCCCAGAAGAGTTGAAGCTGTTATAGCTGCAAAGGGCGGGACAACTCCATATTACATTCATGTGCATGTAAATGCAGATGTCCCAAAACTTTTGGCAATATAGTGTATATAACCCCTACATAAACCCTTTGACATGAACCTGCATAAAATAATAAATAAATATAAAGAGATAAATGTGTCTGACTGATAAGACCAAACTGTACAGTCATGTTAGAAAATATGGTAATGCTTGCTTAGAAGAAGTGTCCATAGGACTTCATAACACCTACATAACCCTGCTGGCATAGACATGAGTAAATGTATTAATAAAGTAATACCTTCATCGAGAAGCAATGTGTGCTGGGCATAAGAGCATGCTAAAAGAAGGAGCTGTACAACTGTGTCAGAAAATATGGCATTGTTTGTTTAGAAGTAGTGTTCATAGAGCTACACAACTCCTACATAACCCTTATGACAAAATTTCATGACATAAAGTGAACATAAAGAGATTATGTGTGGCTGTTAAGAGTGAGGTAACAGAGTGAGTTTTACAGCTGTGTTAGAAAATGTGGTAATTTTTACTCAGTGTTCATAGGGCTACATAACACATACAGAACCCCCTTTGACTTAAACCTGCAAAAATTAATTAATAAAGTAAGCATAAACAGAAGGACAGTGTATGACTAAACTATGTGGTATAAAAGCATGCAGCAGAAAGAGTTTACAGTCTTGTTAGAAGACATGGCAGTGCTTACTTAGGTGTTATGTAGCTCTATGAACACTACCCTTAAGTAACACATTAACATAAGGCTACTTCATGTCCTCAGCATTCATTTTTGTGTCATTGGGTGCTGCTAATTCTAACCATGTTCTTTCAAATGCTAACCTGAACTTTATCGTAGTTTTCGCTACATAGACCTTCATAAACCTACATAGACATTCATAAATGCTTATGTAGGTCTTACGTCTGAAACACCCCTCAAGCAAAGCGTAAACACATTTTGACATGCCGCTAATGCTAATTTTGTCCTTTCAGATGCCTATCCGATCTCAGAGGTTGTGTACAAGTGGACCCAAGGTCCAACCAAGTCTGTAGTGGTGGCGGAGGATGGATCAAGACTCAACCAGTACCATCTGATTGGCCAGACAGCTGGCACTGAGGACATCCACACCAGCAGAGGTAAAAAAAACAAACAACAATTATTATAACAAAATAAAGAAATAAACTCCATAGTTAGGTGCTTACATCATCATCTGGACATCCTTTGAGCAATCACTAGTTCCATGATGCAACTAATCTGCTGAAAGGCAACTTGTAGCTGCAGACTACAACCTGCCCCTGCAACCTGTGCCACATGCTAACGACCAGTCTTACAGTCTACTATACAACTAAGCCAAGAAAAAAAGAAAAAGAGGATGGACAGAGGAAGGGAAAGTGACAGAGGAGGAGGAGGAGGTACTTATCCCTGTCCTGAGTTGCCAGGGCTGGAGGGTTAATCCCTATGCTTCCATCTCATCCATTGTGGGTTTTCCAGATGATGTCAGCAGGCAGTGATTGGCTAGAGCAGCTTTGAGACACGTGGGAAAGGAGAAACACGTGGGTGGGGACTAGCAAGAGCTCAAATATCATCTGTTTCATTCAGTTATGTAAAGAGGAGCAGTAATACACTCCCATCATCACTATCTTCAACACCTCGGTTAGACAGTAGAGTTCACGTGAAGACCAATTTCTTACTTTTTCTTACTGTCCCATCAGGAAGCTAAGATCCTGAAGAATGCTTAAGGAACCATTTCAAGAGCCCTAAATTGTGTGCAATCATGTTCCACCTGGAACCTTTAAGGTTTCAACCAGAAGGACGAACCAAAGAACCTTTTTACTTCCACTTTGTTTACTTCCACTTTCTGCTCAGCACAAGCTAGTTCCCCAACAGTACAAGATGAGACATCATGAGGCCATGTCCACATTTGTCCCTCGGGAGCACATTAGATGCTCCATGTGAAACCCTTTAAGGAAACTAAAAGCCCATAATTATCTAAAGAAACTTGGAGGAAACAAAATATATTAAATTGTATGTTTGGGTTACACACGGAACCATCATGTCTTTTTTCCCCCAAAAGAGCAACTCTTGATGCTTCAGTGTGGAACATGTATATCTTAATTATCTAAAGAACCATTATGGAATCCCTGGAAGAATGTAAAAATATGTATACTTGGGTTCCATATGGCTACTTCAATCTTTTTCACTGAGGGACAGATCAAAGAATCTTTGTTTAAAGTTGAACCCCTTTTAGGAAGCTAAGAGAACATAATCATATAAAGAACCACAGAGAAACCCTCTGAAAAACATCTATGGGTGTATAATTGTGTTCCACATAGAACTCTCAAGATTTCTCCCAGAATGTTGTTCTAAAAACTTTCTGCAAGGAAAGTTCCACTTTCTCAAAGTGCTCAAAGTGGTCATGCATCCTGAGCTGGTGCATCATTAACCATCAGGAGGTCATATCCTCACCTTGGAGCATCTTAAGTTTCTATGTGGAACACTTTGAGGAAGCACAGAACTTGGTAATCATCTTAAGTACCCATAAAAGTGTATATTTTGGTTCTACATAGAAAGTTTAAAGTTCTCCAGAAGGACAAATCAAAGAACCTATTTTTCTATGAGCATCCATCTACTTTCTGCTCATCATTGGCTATTTAAAGCTATTAAAATCCTTGGTGAGGATGATGATAAAACATCAGGAGGACATTTCCTCATCTTTCCTTTAAGAGCACCTTGAAAGTTGTGGGAAACCCTGCAGGAATAAGAGCTCTTAATAATTCAAAGAACCCTCAAGGAATTGTTCAAAGAAGCCATAAGAACATTGGCTTGCAGATACACCAACCAACCGTCCTCTTCACAGAGGTTTCTCAAGGGTTCTTTGGATCATAAATGGCTATTAGCTTCCTTAGCTCTTAGCTTTCAATTAGCCCTTGGAAGAAGAGGTAGGATTGTACTTTTTTCCAGCTTAGCACTGAGAACCCCTGAGGAACATGTTGATAAACCAGGATGTGTATATAGCATCTGGAAACATATCATAAGTTCTCTGGGTTATAAGGGCTATTACCTTTCTAAAGGGCTACAAGTTGGAACCGGTGAAGATTTTGTATATATCCAATCATTCAAATGTACTTGATATGAAGTAGATGAAACATCATGAGGGCAGGTTCTCACATAACCCTCAGGGTTCACAGGGTTCCATGTGAAAAACCAGTAGGAAGCTAAGATGAGTTTATACTCAAGATCCAAATTGAATCTTCAAGGTTTTTCCATACAGCAACAGACCAATTGACAACAAACCCTTTTACAAGGCACAAGTTGAACCTTCAGGAGACCACTTCCTGACTAGACCCTCAGGAGAACTTTCTTTCCTTTCTATCATCCTTTCTGCAGCTCTGTCTAATTTGAAGGACAAAGGTTATGAGGCTATTAGTGGTGCTAATCTGGTGTAAACCCTCTTGGCAAAGTCAAGAATAGATCCACCAAGCAGTGAAAATGTCAACTATCTTCAACCAATCGCTCTTGGTTCTGTGTGAAGATGTACCAATAACACGTCAGCTTTTAACCAAGGTTCCATAAACCAAACCACGCCCATTTTCCAGACTGAATTACATTTTTGATAAGGGGAATATATATATACATATATATATATATATATATATATAAATAAAAAAAACACCAAAAACTCAGTGACTCACCAGTTGACCAACATGGCAGCATTGTTCTCAGCAATGAAAGGAAGTTCTCCGTAAACACTCCCGAAGCTGAGCAGGAAGATCCACCAGTGTGGCATGTTTGCTTCCTCTCAGAAGGGTTCCACCTGATCGGGAACATCCAAAAAAACCTTCCTGAATCGCAGGATCAGGGTTCCTTCAGGTCATAGGAGCACGGGGTAGGTCTAGAGGGGGATGATCTGGACGTGTCGAGCTCCTCTCATGGAGGATGATGTCAGTTCCAGGTGCATAATGAGCCTCAGTGAGATCCTGGAGGATTGATTTGCACAGCAGTAATTTCTGTTCTTCTTTATCTGATCTAGTTTTTTTTGGAATTTCTTTCTTTCTATCCCTTTTCTCTCAACGTGCTATTCGAGGTTTGGCCCAGCGTGAGAGACTGGGATAAAGCGAGTGAGTCTGAGAGCTGCAGGATACAGATTACGACAAGGGATTAGTGCGGCGCAAAAATCCGATTTTGCCGGGAGAAAGCAGCAGTGGATTTTCTTTCGGGTTATCAGTCGCTGTGGGTTGAAAGGATTTTTTAAAACCTCCAAATGAATTCTTTGCTTATTTAACAGGATAGACCTAACCTTTCATTATTATTATTATTATTATTATTATTATTATTATTATTATTATTATTATTATTTGTTAATTTCCTCCCGTATCTCCTCCTGTCCCTTTTCCACCGTGAAGAAATCCTTTTTTGCGTAAGAAGTCGTTACGTAGCGACATGGGATTTGTATCTTCACGTGTTTAAAGGAATACTCGGATGTTTGATCCTAATCTCTATCTTCCGTGTCCATACTGTGTGTGTGTGTGGGGGGGGGGGGTTACTGCCGAATTACAACATCCTCAAAACTCTTACATTAATGTGATCCGTCTGATACCTTATCGTTATAGTAACGGCTTATTCACACAGAAGCGTGTACGGTGAAAGAGATTATTTAAAAAAATGTTATTTAACCAAGACTTACTGATATGGTGAAGATGACACAGCTTATTTTACTTAATAATGTCAGCTGACACCTGCTTATAATATATTCATGACAACATTATGACATTTCTGCTTATCCTGCTTATAAGCTTTCTACAAATACCTTTGATACGTTATATATATATATATATATATATATAAGATGTTTCTCAGCTTTAAGTGTAGTGTGTTGCTTATTTCTGCTCATAAGCGACAATTGAATGCTTATGACAATGTCATAGCACTACATTCTCTGGGCCTTATATAATCAGCATATAAGACTATGACTAGCAATGCCAATGTATTAGCAACTTAATGACCAAGTTATGGATATTTTCTCAGGAAATGTTATGCATACCTATGTCAATGTCATGGCACCTTAATGTAGCTTTCTTCACTGTGACATACCAGTGCACTTAGCTTCATTGTGATCTATCATGATGTTGTAACGAAAGTGTCATAACCCAAACTTATCTCACTTATTTCACTTGACATTGGTGTTATGTTATAAAAAAAAAAGCCTGATGTTTTCTTTATAAGTGTTTGTGCTAATTTAGGTGTTATGTAGCCCTATGAGCACTCCTATTTAACAGAGGTTTCAGAGGTTATATAACCTATGAAATAATAAGATATACATATAATACATATAATCTATGTAAGCTCTTTATAACAACTGATATCAAAGTTGACGAATGCTGTCTTTATATCAGCTAAATGTTAAAGTATGTAAGTGTATAATGGCCATCTGTTATATAGCCCTGTGAACACTGTCTTTTAATGAAGTGCTAATGCATTGTCAAACGCAGTACCTGTATTGTTCATAGGGCTATGTAACACCTACATAAGCCCTTTCTGACAAATGATATCAAAATTCACAACTGCTGTCTTTGTCATCAGAGGGTTAGGTAGTACTCACATAAGCGTTTTCTAACAACTTTGCTGTTGGAATAATCCTACATAAGGGCTTATGTAAGTGGAGTGTATACTTATGAACACTACTGTTAACTGTCACCACATTTTTAACACATTTGTGAAAAGAAAAGGTTTTCAAATGGATATGTAATACCCACATAAGCGCTTTATAACAACTGGCATCAAAGTTGCTGTTGGAATAATCCCACATAAGGGCTTATGTATGTGTAATGTAGCCTTTTGAACACTAATGATAACTGTTAGATTTTGTAACACATTTGTGAAAAGAAAAAGTTTTCAGAGGGTTATGTAACACCTACATAAGCGCTTTATAACAAGTAATATCTGGATTGCTGTTGGAATAATCCTACATAAGGGCTTATGTATGTGTAATGTAGCATTGTGTAATGGACATTACTGTTACCACATTTTCTAGCACAGTTGCACAACATTCCTGGAAATCTCTCTCTGCTAGCTTGCACGTATTCACCAAAATCCAATCACTCACTCTGTCTCTCTCTTTATCTATCACTCATCTATCCTCTGATCCCTCGCTTATCTTCCTGTCCTCTTTTTTTTTATTCCACAGGCCTCTACACAGTGATGATGGCTCACTTCTACCTGAAGAGAAAGATCGGATACTTCGTCATCCAGACCTACATGCCGTGCTTCATGACGGTCATCCTGTCGCAGGTCTCCTTCTGGCTGAATCGGGAGTCTGTCCCTGCCAGGACGGTGTTCGGTCAGTCGCCACTTTACAACTCGCTTTAAACTCCCAAAGTCACGTAACAGTAAAGCTGCTTTTCCACAGCACCCCGAGATTCCTCCGGGAATTCTGCCGCCGCTCTCCTCGGCTCTTAATTAATTTAAAGATGAATACATCGATAACGCTCATCAAAATGGAAATCGGAATTGACTGGTGCAGACGGACCGAATGAAGAGCTAATCAGCTCAGGATGAAGCCCTGCTCCTGGGGAGTTCTCTAACAAGTGCAATTGTTTCCCTAGTTCAAAGGGGGAGGGGCTTAAATCACAAACTAAACCGTATATAACTATTAGCATTTCCTTTCACGTCTGTTGCTCAACATAGCGACGATTAGCATAAAATACTTGTTACAAAATACACAAAATCATTTCACTAATCTAGTCTAATAACATAATAGTTAGCGAGCTGACATTTTAGCAAGCTAACATTAGCTGAAGCATCTTAGCTCACTAGCAAACTATCCATATATCCAAACTAGCCATATTCGCTAAGTTGCCAAACTATTAATTGTGTCCAGCCAACACTTAATAGATATATTCAGTAGCCAGAAGGCTAATTCCTGCTAGCAGTCTTTTAATGTTAGGCTAGAAGTGATCTAAATGTAAGCTAGCAAATTTGACTACCCAGTAAACTGCTAGCCATGTTTACTAGCCCCAGGTAAAAACGATTGTAGTATGCAATTCCAATAATTAGCCATATGTACTAGCGTGGTAGCTGGTGTTATGCTATTAATTGTACCCAAGTATACTAGCAAACCAGCTAGCTTTATGCTAATACATTTTATATGGTATAACGTAATTTAAATCTATAATTTTGGAGCCCTCTGCTGCCCGAGAGGTGAATTGCAACTCAACCACTTTATAGTTACTACACAAAGAAAAAAGGGGTCAGGGCTGAGCAGCAAGGATCTTGTGAATTGGGGCGGAGCTTAATTTAAGATGAAAAAAAAACAACAAGATTTCATGGCATATACATTATTCTTTCCTTTTTGTTTTCCACTCAGTTATAGCCACAATGCTAATCAATATATAAAACATTTAATTTATTAAGGTGTTTTTGAGATTATTTGATTACTACACGTCTAAAACAATTTTTTTTAAATGACATACCGCGCATTTAATCCTTTCTCTTTTAATTGTTATTCTGCTCTTTTTTCTCCACTCAGGTGTGCTCACAGTGTTACTGTACCAATATATAAAATATCAAACCTGATAAAGGTGTCCTTAAAATTCTATGATCATTACAGGTCCAGAAAAGCTTTCGTACTGCACCTTTAGTCCTATTTAAAAATTATTATTCTGCTCTTTTTTTTTCTAAATTCAGATGTGGCCACTGTGTAAATCATTATATTAAATATCAAATGTTTTAAAGGTGTCTTTGGATTTATATCATTATTGCAGGGCCAATAGCACTTTCTTAAATGCTTAAAAGCTTTAATCTTTTTTGTGTTGAGTATTCTGCTCTGCTTTACAGTCAGACGTGACTAAAGTGATGAAAATAGAAGACTTTTAATGTTATTTAAAGGTTGCATGATTATTACAGGGGCAGCATGGTAGCTTTTGCCTCACAGCTAGAAGGTCCTGGGCTTGAATCCCGGGATTTCCTTTCTGGGCCTTTCTATGTGGAGTTTGCATGTTCTCCCCGTGCCTGTGTGGGTTTACTCCGGGTACTCCGGTTTCCTCTCACAGTCCAAAAACATGTACATTAGTTTGATTGGTAATTCTAAATTGCCCATAGGAGTGTGTGTGAGTGTGTGTGGTTGTCTGTCTATATGTGTGGCCCTGTGATGGACTGGTGACCTGTCCAGGGTGTACCCCTGCCTTTCACCCAATGTGTGCTGTGATAGGGTCCAGCAGATCCCCCTGACCTTGATTAGGAATAAAGTGGGTATAGAAGATGGATGGATGGATGATTATTTAAAAATAGTTTGTAAAAAATTACTTACCGCCACTTTAATCTTTTCTCATTATTGCTCTCAGGCGTGACCACAGTGTTAACCATGACTACACTGAGCATCAGCGCCAGAAACTCCCTTCCCAAAGTGGCCTACGCTACAGCCATGGACTGGTTCATCGCCGTGTGCTACGCCTTCGTCTTCTCCGCCCTCATCGAGTTCGCTACCGTCAACTACTTCACCAAACGCAGCTGGGCCTGGGACGGCAAGAAAGCCATGGAAGCGCAGCAGCCCAAAGTGAGTGGCGTTTTACTGACTTCAGCTTAAAGCAGCGTAAAGCACAAAAAAAAAAAAGCGTCACATGATCAGGTCACATGATGCACAGGAAGATGATTATTTCTGTGGTTTGATTTTTTTAACGTTACTGTAGTGACCCCAGTCGAGTTTTAACTGCCGGAGCATCCAGTGCTTTAATCAGTGCAACAAACACTTCTCTTCTAGCTGCTTTAATAAAACCGCACGCTGTATGTAACATTTCACCAGCTAGTTCTTTATAAAGTATGTCATAAAGATAAAAAATATAAGATCCCTGGACCTTTTAGAAAAAGTAAACTGACAAACAAACAAACAAAAACAAACAAACAAACAAACAAAAACAAACAAAGAGTATCAAGAAATTAATTCATACAAAGCAGGTTCAGTGCCCTGAAATCAAAATAGACAAAAAAAGAAGCAAAAAACAAAGAAAAATTACAAGTACATAGCTGGGTAATGAAGAAAGAAAGAAAGAAAGAAAGAAAGAAAGAAAGAAAGAAAGAAAGAAAGAAAGAAAGAAAGAAAGAAAGAAAGAAAGAAAGAAAGAAAGAAAGAAAGAAAGAAAGAAAGAAAGAAAGAAAGAAAGAAAGAAAGAAAGAAAGAAAGAAAGAAAGAAAGAAAGAAAGAAAGAAAGAAAGAAAGAAAGTTAATTAATTAATTAAAATAATAAAAATAGATAAAGTGTATTACTAAGCAGTTACTTAACAATTTGTATTCAAATGATCTACAAAGTATTCAAACAAACAAACAAATGAGTTAATGAAAGAGTAAAAATATTCCCAAAGTGCTTCATAAGAAACGAGTTAACTGTGTTGAAAAGAAAGAAAGAAAGAAAGAAAGAAAGAAAGAAAGAAAGAAAGAAAGAAAGAAAGAAAGAAAGAAAGAAAGAAAGAAAGAAAGAAAGAAAGAAAAAGAAAGAACTGAACGGCTACACAACTTTACAACTATGTGAATAAATGATGCTCGTTAGAGTTCAGGTACCTAAAAGTACATTTAAATGAAGTACAATCTATTCAAACAAACAAATAAATGAATAATCAATTAAATAAACAAAAACAAATCTTTTCTCTCCACGTTGGTGTTGTAAATGGAGCACATCATCGCCGCCTAGTGGAACAAAGTGGAAATGTTGTTGCTGTCTGATTGGTGAATGGAATGGCTTTTTGTTTGTTTGTTAGTTTGTTTAAAACCCTACTATGGTCCAAGTGTAGCTCTTCTGGATGTTTATAGATAAATGATGACATTTTCACGCTGCAGTGAGACGGTTAGCTGAGCGAGACGGTTAGCTGAGCGAGACGGTTAGCTGAGCGAGATGAACAACCAAATCTTTTGGAAGAAAATTAAAAAATGTCAGTTTTTCAAAAGGAGATTTTCATTTACGTTTTTTTTTTTTCGTCACTGTGTTTCGTGCTGTGTTACTTTAAAGAGGAGCCGGATTGGTTCCTCGTATCTGTAACCTGTTTATTAAGCGTAGTACCTGATACACTCTCGACCTCAATTAGTGTAAAATCCGAGCTGACGTTTGTGCCGCGTTCCACCTGAAACAGGTTTTGTTTTCCTTCATGTCTCCGACATCCATCGTCGCTCACATCTCGCGCATCTCACGCTTCTCTCACACACATCCGGTAATTAGGAGGCTGTAATTGGAGCTGTGGAGGATATCAGCTGTGAAAAAGACTTCAGGCCACCAACTTCATCCATCTCCAGAGAGCCTCCAGAGAAATCCCAGGTTTTAAATCTCAGGGCCGAACTGCACGGCTCTCTTCTCTCTGTATTTATAGCGATTAGCACCGGTACACCAATTCCACCAGTTAAGGAGTGAAATCATTCCAGTGTGGATTAAAGCATTCGTTTATTTCACCTCACACTTCTGAGTTGATCTTAGTTTGATGTAAAGTCATTGAAAAGAAATAGAAGTGAGATATCTGTCTGTGGTATTTCCTCGTCTTCCTCTGCTCGGCAGAGAAAGGCGCTCGCTCCTGCTGTGGTTTTGTTTGCGTGGGAGCAGCAGATCTTCTGAAGGTCACGTCTGAGCTTTCAGCGTCGCTACTAGAAAACTCCGAGTCGTGCCTCGAGTCCGTGACCCGATTTTCCCATCATCCTCGGCTCTGTTTGCCGGTTTTGTTTTGAATGAAGGTAGATGATGAAGGGCAGGATGAAGCGACGTGATGCTAAAACAGCAGGACAATCGATTCCCTTCTCTAGATCAATATCCAACTCACTCACCCCCCTGACCTCTGACCTCTGACGACATAGCGCATCAGCTGGACACTTTCTACATGAACGCCGGATTCTGATTGGTCAGAGGGTGTTGATTCACAATGCGCTCGTTCTAATACGTTATTGTTTCCAGAGCAACAGCAAACACACAACTTTAGAAAAGTTTTCTTTAAGGAGGTTTATGATTTAAGGAAGGAGTCTCCGCTTTCAGACATCTTCATATAAAAGGATTTCACACTTTGTTTTTTTTTCTTGCCATTTTATTTCTTTGTTGTGAAAAGAGGCTAGTGAGCGAAAGACTGCTGCGTCTCCCAGGAGAAGGCAGGTTCCCCTCAGAGTCTGGTTCCTCTCACGGGTTCCTCAGGGAGTGTTTACTCACCACAGTCGCCTCTGGATTGCTCATTAGGGAGAAAGATCTCCATGTGGGTTTGTGTAATGCTGTGAAAGTGTCGGAAGTCCCAGCTCAGCTTTTCCACTCAAATGTTTTCTGCAGAAAATGAAGGGGTTAGAGAAGCTGCTTGAGTCTATAATGAAGTTTAAGGAACATGTGTGGGTGTGTGGGTGTGCAAACAAGGCCAGGAGAATAATAAGGATTTAAAACTGTAAGACTGAGTGAAAGTGTACTGTGACGTTGATTATTTTCCTCTGACTGCATGACCTGAACTTTTATTCACCCAGAATATGCAGAGTGACATGTCATTTCCTGTTGTCACGTATGTTATAGCAGCTATAAACATTCCCATCTCTTTCTTCTCTTTCTTCAAGCGTCCTACTGAAGATGTCAGAAAACATCGACTCACAGCTTTAGCTCTGACTCACACTGGAGACTCCTTCCATAAATGTTAATAAACATCTCCTGAGTCTTCATCTCTTGCTGTAATGCTGGATCTGTGCCAACACACAGGTCATGACCTTCAAACCCTTTCTCCATGTCTGAGATCTAACCTAACAAAAATGCTTTCTTTTTGCAGAAAAAAGACCCACTGGCGCTGTCCAAGAAGCCCAACAACACCTGCTCCACCGGCATGAACTTCACCACCAACATCACCAAAGACTCGGCCATCGCCACCATCTCCAACAGCACCACCGTCCAGATGAAGAGTTCCGAGAGCAAGTCCACGCCCGACCCCAAAAAAACCTACAACAGCGTCAGCAAGATCGACAAGATGTCCCGGATAGTGTTCCCCGTCCTCTTTGGAACCTTCAACCTGGTCTACTGGGCCACGTACCTCAACCGGGAGCCAGTGATTAAAGGAGCAGTGTCACCAACATAGAAAGTTCTTGCATTCCTGCTTCTTCTTCTTCTTTTTTTTTGCTTATCCCTGTTTTCTCGCCATTCTTAATAAACTGGAACAGAAAGCCACCCAGTTTCCTTCACCATTCCATTCATCATCCCCCCGCTCCTGCACTCCCCTCTCCTTCGGGTTTTATTTTGGTTCTCAGAGATTGCATGATCAGTTCGAAGCTCTGCAGGAACACCGTCTTATTGCCATGTCTGCCTTGACTTTCTACTGTATTTTACTCTTCTATTAGAATTTCAGAGAAGATTGTTGCATTTCCCTTACAAACCTTTACCCAGTCAACACCACCACGAGGGTTTCCATCACCACTGAGTCGATTTTCAAACACGACTAAATACCAAGAAAAATATGCATTTGGCATCTACATCGATTTATTGACCGGTTACAGTGCCTTGCATAAGTTTTCACCCCCTCCCCCCACACACATATATTTTATTTGATATAGTGTTAAAACCTGGAACTGAAATGTACTAAAGTGGTGTTTAATTCACCCAAGATGTCAATCAAACACCTTCTCCAGTGCAGCTCAGAGTCACCATCCTGTTTCGTGGTGAAGCTCCGCCCCCAGTCTTGAGTCTTGAACAGATTTCCTTTCTTTTAAGAAAAGCGACGTTCACCTCTCATCCACTTCCTGGTGATGCAAGGCCTTCAGAGAACATAATGCTACCACCACCATGCTTCATTAAGCAGAGTTGAGTACTTTTATACAACTGAGCATTTTATGGTTAAGGTCCTTGCTCACAGGCCCAGCAGTGGTGCTTCTGAGATTAGAACTCCCAACGTCTTGATCACTAGTCCAACATCTTAACCTCAGAGCTACCACTTTCTAAAAAAAAGATGATGTTCTCAGGATGATGAATAGAGAACCTTTACAACATGTTTACTGAGTTTTTTTTTTTGTGGGAAACAGGATTTCACAAATCTGACCCCTCCTGTGTAAAGCCTAGCTTTGTAGAGCGTCCAGATTGTGGATGTTCTCCTGTGGATCTCTACAGCTCCTTCAGAGTCACCCCTGGCCTCTTGGTTGCTTCTTGGACAAAATTTTTTGCTGCACAGGATATTCCAGACTCTTCCAGATTTGTTTAGATGGATCCTTGCTTTTAATGATGCTGTTTGTTTGGATATCTTCTCTAAAAGACTTCAGGTTCTCTGAGGAACTGGTGTATTAATACTGACATACATTTATTACCTGACACTGGACTCCATTGGAATGGGATCTGACCACACCAGGACGAATGAAAGGGGGGGTGGGGATACTTGTGCTGTAATATTTTTATTTTTAAATCATTTTGTCGTCTCTTTTGTGCCAACAAATCCCATCAAGTCCATCTCAGTTCCACGTTTCAAAGCTCCAATGTGTGAAAACAGTCAAGAGGAAGGGGTGAATACTTAGGCAAGGCACTGTATAGGTTCATCATCACCAAGTCAGCAATGCCAAATGCTATGCAACAAAAATTTTTTATTCTATTATTCTATTGGTATTGAAACGCTTCTACTGAAAACTATCGCTTTTGTATGAATGAGCCGGAAGCTTGCGGTGTTTAAGTTGTCGCTTGAGCGTTTGAGAGCCGCGAGCGCCGAGGCAGAGCTTGAACTATAGCCATGCTAAAAGTGTTGCCTTCTTTCAGGGCAAAAAAAAGAGAGAGAGAGAAAGAGATCGCTTTTTAAACTAACTTTTGAGTCGATTTGTTATATAGAGCTTGAAGCCATTTTGAATTACAGAGGCTGAATCTTTGCATTGCGCCGTCTAGTGGCAGCTTTTATAACTTTTGCTCTTTAATACTCGCAGTATGTGGAGTAAAGGAGGTCGGGTTGCAGTTATGACTTTCAGAATCTCTTGTATATAGGCTGCGTGTGCTTTCGCTTTAACGTCCGACTGAAATAAATGTCGTGCTGCGCCGATGCTACGCTGAAGAGCTAAAGTGCAGCTAAAGATCCGCATTTCTTTCCTCTCACCACATCCTCTCCTCGCTGCTCTTAGTGTGTAGCTTCGCTTCGACATACTGTAATCTTTTTACATGCTAGTGAAATCAAACGCTTATTTATTAACTTATTTACGGCCGAGATGTTCGCTTGGGCGTGGCACGCACACTGATTCTCACGAGCTAGCATCCGTTTACATTCTGTAAGAGAAAGAAAGCTTTGGGGTTTTGCTTTTGGGCTTTTTTTTCTCCGTGCTGCCATGGAAATGAGTGGACACCAGTTAGGATGAAAGTTAGGATGGAAGGAGGAATGAACAGAACTTTTTTTCTTTGTTGTTTAAAGTAAACAAAGTACATTTTCAAGAGTTCAGATATGACCCTGAGCCTGAAGGAGAGAAGAACGGAGAGAGAGCAGAATGAAAGAAAAATGACAAAAATTTAAAGAAAAGTAAAGACTGAAAGAGAGGTAAGAGAGAGGGGATAGAGACAGAAAGAGAGGTAGAGAGTGGGGGTAAAGACAGAAAGAGAGGTAGAGAGAGGGGGGAAAAGACAGAAAGAGAGGTAGAGAGAGGGGGGAAAAGACAGAAAGAGAGGTAGAGAGAGGGGGTAAAGACAGAAAGAGATGTAGAGAGAGGGGTAAAGATAGAAAGAGAGGTAGAGAGAGAGAGCAAAATCATGGAGCAAAAGTTTGTTCTATTAAGTTCTAAAGTTCTATTAAGAGGGAATACTAAGGAATCAAGTGTATCAGAGGAAAGAGGCAAAAAATCCAAGTTTGACCAAATCTACTACACATCTCATGGCTTACATATGCAAAGGGAGGCACTTAATGATAGATAGATAGATAGATAGATAGATAGATAGATAGATAGATAGATAGATAGATAGATAGACAGACAGACAGACAGATAGACAGATAGATAGATAGATAGATAGATAGATAGATAGATAGATAGATAGATAGATAGATAGAGGGGTGGTCTAACATCCAGCAGCTCCGATGCACTGCACCACTGCCTGAAACTTTTCTACACATGGTTTTGAAATGATCTTGTTGGTGTGAGATGGGTTCTCTCAGGAACATGAGGTTCTCTCCACCTCCATCACACACTCGCTGAGCTAAAACACCATCGCAGATGGACTAACAGACGCCGCTACAGTGCATGAGAAAGCAGGAGACAATAGCATGCTATCAGACGGTTATTAACTCGTCCTTGCTCCAGAGTCCAGCACCGTCCAGTTGTAACTGATGAAGCTAAAAAAAAACAGAAGCTAACGTAAAAAGTTCTTGTTCTACTTGCAGATCATTTTTGTTAATTTTAAGCATTAAATTATAAAAAAGGAAGCAAAGAAAACAAGATCTTTCAAGAGGATAAAATATTATTTACAAGCAGGATTAATCATTTCAGTCGTTTGGCTGACCTACAGTCAGTAGTTTTCTGGTCAGTGCACTCGCGAGTTCCTGAGTTTCAGTCTTTGTGAAGATCGTGGCGCAGTTGTTCACACGGATACGGATAACATGGATGCGGAATCTGGTGAAGGATATGGATTGGATTTGTCCATTTATGATTAGACTTCTATACAGATCAGATCACGATGTCTGGTTTTCTGTCAAAGAGAAAAACCCCTCTATCGATTTTGCACCTATAGACAGACAGGTAAATAGAAAGATAGACAGATAAATAGATAGATAGATAGAAAGATAGACAGATAAATAGATAGATAGAAAGATAGACAGATAAATAGATAGATAGACAGAAAGATAGACAGATAAATAGATAGATAGACAGAAAGATAGGCAGATAAATAGATAGATAGAATGACAGACAGATAGATAGGGGCCAGGAAGTTCATGATTAATTCACACCCTACAGCCGAGGTCAGGTTTCTAAACTCTTATTTATCATTGGTTCTGACAACCCGAGGTGTGCCGTGAGGTTCTGTGCTAACGTAGACGTGGAAAGGTTCCGCAAGTGTTCTGAAAAAGTTACATTAAAGAGTTAATGGGATCATTATAGAGACGTTCAGGGAGAACCGGATGTCATTAACTGGAAGGATGATGATGATGATGATGGGGATAAAGATCGCTCCTGACGTTGCACAGGGTTGTGTATGTTTCTTTTATTCTTCTTTTTAAAGCTAATGATTATTTCAGTGATGTACATTTGTCATGTAATATGTCTGAAGCAATAAAACTCATGCCTGATATCCGATGACTGATATGGTGGTCTTTTTTTCCAGATAAACAAAAGTTTTTTCCAAAAAAGATTGTGGAAAATGTCAGGATCCAGTTCAGGATCTGATAAAATACTGACCATGGTTAAAGGTGAATAAAATATAGTACATTGTTGTACTGAATGAAATACTGAATACAGTTACACTGAATAAACTACTAAATGTGGTTATCCTGCATAAACTACTGAATTAGAGTTATACTGATTAAAAGAAACTGAATTACAGTTAATCTGAATAAACTACTGAATACAATATTAGGGGGTGTGTCAGTAAGGGGTGTGTGTCAGTTAAGGGTGTGTGCCAGTTAAGGGTGTGTCAGTTAGGGGTGTGTATCAGTTAAGGGGTGTGTGTCAGTTAAGGGGTGTGTGTCAGTTAGGGGTGTGTGTCAGTTAAGGGGTGTGTGTCAGTTAGGGGTGTGTGTCAGTTAGGGGTGTGTGTCAGTTAAGGGGTGTGTGTCAGTTAGGGGTGTGTGTCAGTTAGGGGTGTGTGTGAGTGAGGGGGATGTGTCAGTTAGGGGTGTGTGTGAGTGAGGGGGGTGTGTCAGTTAGGGGTGTGTGTCAGTTAGGGG
Source organism: Hemibagrus wyckioides (assembly GCF_019097595.1). Classification (NCBI taxonomy): domain Eukaryota; kingdom Metazoa; phylum Chordata; class Actinopteri; order Siluriformes; family Bagridae; genus Hemibagrus; species Hemibagrus wyckioides. Next base: position 1,986,689 of record NC_080720.1, read on the forward strand.
TGTGTGTGAGTGAGGGGTGTGTGTCAGTTAGGGGTGTGTGTGAGTGAGGGGGGTGTGTCAGTTAGGGGTGTGTGTCAGTTAGGGGTGTGTGTGAGTGAGGGGTGTGTGTCAGTTAGGGGTGTGTGTCAGTTAGGGGTGTGTGTGAGTGAGGGGTGTGTGTCAGTTAGGGATGTGTTTGAGTGAGGGGGATGTGGCAGTTAGGGGTGTGTGTCAGGGGTGTGTGTTAGTTAAGGGGTGTGTGTCAGTAAGGGGTGTGTGTCAGTTAGGGGTGTGTGTGAGTGAGGGGTGTGTGTCAGTTAAGGGGTGTGTCAGTTAAGGGGTGTGTGTCAGTTAGGGGTGTGTGTGAGTGAGGGGTGTGTGTCAGTTAAGGGGTGTGTGTCAGTTAGGGGTGTGTGTCAGTTAAGGGGTGTGTGTCAGTTAAGGGGTGTGTATCAGTTAGGGGTGTGTCAGTTAGGGGTATGTGTCAGGGGTGTGTGTCAGTTAAGGGGTGTGTGTCAGTTAGGGGTGTGTGTGAGTGAGGGGGATGTGGCAGTTAGGGGTGTGGCAGTTGAAAGGCATGTTAGTTCGGGGGTGTGGCAGTTGAAAGGCGTGCTAGTTAGGGGGTGTGGCAGTTGAAAGGCGTGTTAGTTAGGGGGTGTGGCAGTTGAAAGGCGTGTTAGTTAGGGGGTGTGGCAGTTGAAAGGCATGTTAATTAGATGGTGTGGCAGTTGAAAGGCGTGTTAGTTAGGGGGTGTGGCAGTTGAAAGGCGTGTTAGTTAGGGGGTGTGGCAGTTGAAAGGCATGTTAGTTAGAGGGTGTGGCAGTTGAAAGGCATGTTAATTAGATGGTGTGGCAGTTGAAAGGCGTGTTAGTTAGGGGGTGTGGCAGTTGAAAGGCATGTTAATTAGATGGTGTGGCAGTTGAAAGGCGTGTTAGTTAGGGGGTGTGGCAGTTGAAAGGCGTGTTAGTTAGGGGGTGTGGCAGTTGAAAGGCATGTTAGTTAGAGGGTGTGGCAGTTGAAAGGCATGTTAGTTAGAGGGTGTGGCAGTTGAAAAGCGTGTTAGTTAGGGGGTGTGGCAGTTGAAAGGCGTGTTAGTTAGGGGGTGTGGCAGTTGAAAGGCTTGTTAGTTAGGGGGTGTGGCAGTTGAAAGGCGTGTTAGTTAGGGGGTGTGGCAGTTGAAAGGCGTGTTAGTTAGGGGGTGTGGCAGTTGAAAGGCGTGTTAGTTAGGGGGTGTGGCAGTTGAAAGGCGTGTTAGTTAGGAGGTGTGGCAGTTGAAAGGCGTGTTAGTTAGAGGGTGTGGCAGTTGAAAGGCATGTTAATTAGATGGTGTGGCAGTTGAAAGGCGTGTTAGTTAGGGGGTGTGGCAGTTGAAAGGCATGTTAGTTAGAGGGTGTGGCAGTTGAAAGGCATGTTAGTTAGAGGGTGTGGCAGTTGAAAAGCGTGTTAGTTAGGGGGTGTGGCAGTTGAAAGGCGTGTTAGTTAGGGGGTGTGGCAGTTGAAAGGCTTGTTAGTTAGGGGGTGTGGCAGTTGAAAGACTTGTTAGTCAGGAGGTGTGGCAGTTGAAAGGCGTGTTAGTTAGGGGGTGTGGCAGTTGAAAGGCTTGTTAGTTAGGGGGTGTGGCAGTTGAAAGGCTTGTTAGTTAGGGGGTGTGGCAGTTGAAAGGCGTGTTAGTTAGGGGGTGTGGCAGTTGAAAGGCGTGTTAGTTAGGGGGTGTGGCAGTTGAAAGGCGTGTTAGTTGGGGGTGTGGCAGTTGAAAGGCGTGTTAGTTAGGGGGTGTGGCAGTTGAAAGGCTTGTTAGTTAGGAGGTGTGGCAGTTGAAAGGCGTGTTAGTTAGGGGGTGTGGCAGTTGAAAGGCGTGTTAGTTAGGGGGTGTGGCAGTTGAAAGGCTTGTTAGTTAGGAGGTGTGGCAGTTGAAAGGCGTGTTAGTTAGGGGGTGTGGCAGTTGAAAGGCGTGTTAGTTAGGAGGTGTGGCAGTTGAAAGGCGTGTTAGTTAGGGGGTGTGGCAGTTGAAAGGCGTGTTAGTTAGGGGGTGTGGCAGTTGAAAGGCTTGTTAGTTAGGAGGTGTGGCAGTTGAAAGGCGTGTTAGTTAGGGGGTGTGGCAGTTGAAAGGCGTGTTAGTTAGGGGGTGTGGCAGTTGAAAGGCGTGTTAGTTAGAGGGTGTGGCAGTTGAAAAGCGTGTTAGTTAGGGGGTGTGGCAGTTGAAAGGCGTGTTAGTTAGGGGGTGTGGCAGTTGAAAGGCTTGTTAGTTAGGGGGTGTGGCAGTTGAAAGGCATGTTAGTTAGGGGGTGTGGCAGTTGAAAGGCTTGTTAGTTAGGGGGTGTGGCAGTTGAAAGGCGTGTTAGTTAGGGGGTGTGGCAGTTGAAAGGCGTGTTAGTTAGGGGGTGTGGCAGTTGAAAGGCTTGTTAGTTAGGGGGTGTGGCAGTTGAAAGGCATGTTAGTTAGGGGGTGTGGCAGTTGAAAGGCTTGTTAGTTAGGGGGTGTGGCAGTTGAAAGGCTTGTTAGTTAGGGGGTGTGGCAGTTGAAAGGCTTGTTAGTTAGGGGGTGTGGCAGTTGAAAGGCGTGTTAGTTAGGGGGTGTGGCAGTTGAAACACATGGTCAGTATCAGTAGATGTAGATTGTGTAGTTGATGTAAATTAGTAAATTGTTCTTAGAAGTTAAAAAATGTGCATTTTGCTGTAGTTTATTAAGAAAAGGTTCACCTCCATCTCACTGTGAGTGACCTGAACACACCTGACCTCACTACTGACCACTTCCTCGTAAATGTTCTGGTTTTGTCCACAGTCATATCTCTTGACCTTGTTCCTGGACTACATCTTTGTTTTGATTCTCAAGTTTATTCAAGTTATTATAGACCTGCACCATTTATTTATTTATTTATTTATTTTAAATTGAATTGTTTACATACACACCGACATACAGTGGGAAGATTCACACACTTCACACACTTCAGTGTCTGCATTACTCTAACCAGCCACAAGAGGATGGTGTGTCATGCACGAGGTCTGCAGCAGCACCACACACACTCAGGCATGGAGTTAGGAAGGGTTTTTGTTTTTTAATATAATTATTTCCTTTATATTTAACACTCATCTTTGCGGTGTGTGTGTGTGTGTGTGTGTGTGTGTGTGTGTGTGATGTTCTCACGTCTCAGGTTGTGTGTTTTTTTTTTTTGCTTTGAGGAAGATGTGTGTGTGTGTGTGTGTGTGAGTGTGTGTGTTTTGCATGTGTAGGTGCGTGGGTGAGAAACTGCATGTGTTCCACCTTAGCACAAAAACACAACACACACACACACACACACACACACACACACATACTCCAGGCCTCAAATTTTCTCTTATAATAAACACCTCTCTTACATGGAGTTTAAACACCAAAGTTGTATTGTTAGAAAAATCGGTGAATCGGTATTTGAATCGGTTCACTGAATCGGTTCACTGAATCGGTTCTTTAAACTCGTCTATTCATCATATAATCCTTTAGGATGCTGCATAAAACTTTTTTTATTCCTATGTGCTTACGTATACATTTTATTTATTCCAAAACAATGTAAACAAACGTATTTGTTAGTTATTTGTCCATCAGGAACCTAGAACCTTCTGTCTAACTTATGATTTAGAGTTCATTATATAACAGCTACTGGACTGTTTATCTCAGAAACATGAGAGATAAATATTCATGAACATTTTCTACATTTAAAAAGGTCTAGAACTGTTGCTGAATTTGTCATAGGGATCATGTGCATTGGTGAGAAGAACTAAAAAGGTTCCAGCTTCCTGAAGGGGATTTATTCAGTAATCCCTGATGTAGCCGGTGTTTAATGAGTTTTAACGGTTGTTAGCTTTTAGATAGAATCGTTAAAAGCGGGGGAAAAAAGGTAAGTGCTTCTGTGATGGTGTTTTACTTACAATCTGATCAGCTTAAAGAGGGACACACCAAACACATTCCCATCTGAACCTCTCTTCCTAAAACAGGGCACTGCATCCGAGGCTCCAGAGCTCAGGGTTCCGCTCTGTCTGAGGGGGATTCCTCTGGGTTCTCCAAAGATCTCAGGGTACTCTGGTGTGTGGAACACATGTTCTTGTTCTACACAATCACTGTGAAATGGATTTGTAAGTTCACACACTGACATGTGAAGACACATCAAAGTCCCAGATGTGAAACTAGCTGAAGAGAACCGTTCCCTCAGCACACCTCAGTGATCTGGGTTTAATGATGTGTCTAGAACATGGCTCTAGACACACTGGGAAGAGACTTAAAGGTTTATTTATTTTGCTTGAATGGATTATTAACACCTTGCTATCACTTTTTTTGCAACTTCTTGTGCTAGAGAACTGAGAAGGGGCGGGGTCTGAGGGCGTGTCTATAAAACGTGGCCTATGTAAACAACAAAAAAAGAAAGGTCAAAGGAAAAACACGTTTCCGAACAGGTTAATACGCATGCGCTGAAGTCATGGAGTAAACTTCTATAATGTTGTTCAGATAATGACAATAATATATATATTAATAATATATATAAATCATGTTTCTGTCTCGCGACTGCTTTTGTTTGTTTTTCAGTATGGTCGTCTACTAATATAGTTGTGCAACACCTGACACGCTCGTGCCAACCCCCCCCCCCTTTTTGTCAGCGTTTCAGTGGGCATGACGTAATGAGGAAAAAAGGGGGCGGGGCTTTGCGAGGCGCTCCTGGTCGGCAGGTTGTCGCGCGTGCAGGGAGTTTGCTTTGCGCTGTGCCTCGGCAGCATGCGCGCGACCGCCGGCGCAACTTCCCCCGCACAGCAGCGCAGCTCGCGCACCGCCATCCTCCTCACCTACACACCTCAACCAACTTTTCAGGAGGCTTAAACGCTCATACACGCGCGCGCGCGCACACACACACACACACACACAGACTCGGGAATCATCTGCGTGGAGAAATCTTCACGGCTCGGGTTCATAATTGGCGCTTGGAAGGAAAAGGCTGTGTGACTGTACCACTTCTTCTCCAGCGTCTTCATCATCTTCATCTTCTTCTACTCAGAATCTGCAGTGCAACACGGATTTTTAAACATGTCGGCCAAATTTCTGCTCCGTGTCTTACTTCTGTGCGTGTTGCATGCGTGGTAAGTGCGTTCTCTCTCTCTGTCTCTCTGTCTCTGTCTGTCTCTCTCTGTCTGTTTTACTGTGAATGTGTGTGAGCGTGTTCGTGCGCGTGCACAAATACAGTAATAATAATAATAATAATAATAATAATAATGCTCCTTAAAGTTTCGCCTCCAGAACTTCTCTCCTCGTGCATGTGAGGTGTCTCAGCTTCCACCTGCACTCATCTCTTATCATTAATCAAGCCTTCAGACCGGATATTGACGGCTTTACACCATCCCGGATGCTTTGCTGCTGCTGCATGCCGCGCGCGCGGTGCGAGTTGTATTTCTCAGCAGCAGCACATCAGCTGTAACCCTGCACCGTTACCCAGCATGCTGTACCACACCGTAGCGCGTGCACACACACCACACTCCAACAGGAATCACATCAAACCCTGATTAAAATGAATCTTTACACATCTTACTCTTCTCTACAAACGTATTAAACTATCCATTTAACCCTTTCATGCTCATGCTGCAGCTACTGTACTGAAATATATATGTAAATAAATATATGTAATAAATGTAATAAATATTATATGTAATAAATATTAATCAATTAAAAAGAGGAAATTGCACAGCATGTGAATTTTAATATAATATATAATATATCTTATATTTAAAAAATCCTCATATATATATATATATATATATATATATAAATGACAAAAAATCATCGCTGGCTGTGAATATCTTTTTTTAGAAAAAAAAAGCTCTGTTCTTGATGTGTACAAAATGTACGCAGGTTCGGGAGGAAGGCACAATGCAGCTGATGTAGGAGAAAAAAATCTATAAAAAATTTTTTTTAATAAAAATGAAATTTATTCGACAATTCACTGAAACTATTTATTTATTTATTTATTTATTTAAATACAAACAATAATAAATAGTATTATTTGTTTTAAAAATGATAATAATAATAATAAATTAATTAAAAATAAAAAAATAACAATTCACTGGCATCTGCAACTATTTATATGTTTACTTAATAAATAATATAATAATAATAAATAGTATTATTTATTATAAAAAATATTATTAATAATAAATTAATAAAAAAATTCTAAACCAGTCTGGGACTATTTATTTATTTACTATTTGGAATATTTGTAAAGATACACTTATTATTATTATTATTATTATTATTATTATTATTATTATTATTATTATTATTATTTATTATTTTTATTTTATTTTTTTTAATGTAATACAATGTGATTTTATTCTACTTTATTTTATTGGATATCTCAGTAGTCTTTATGTTACCTATTTACGCCAGTTAGGTCACCTAAATTCAGTTTAAATAAATAAATAAATAAGCAATATATTTTAGCACATGTATATAAATAAATAGCAATATATATTGCTCTGAGAATAATAATAATAATAATAATAATAATAATAATAATAATAATAACGTGTTTGTAGATCAGCAGGAGGAATCAGTGGTTTGTGTTACAGTACAGTGTGAAGGTGACGCTGATATTAAAAACAAATACTAAAAAACAAATTTGATTAACTGATTATTCATAAGTTTGGATCTTGAGCAGAAAGGGTTAACACTGCAACGTACTGTATCACCGGTGTACCATGTGTGTGTGTGTGTGTGTGTGTATGTGTTGTTCAGGCAAAAAGCTCAATTTAGATTGTGAAATAATCCTGAATTATGAATAATGAATCACTTTTAAACCCCGGACAGCGTAGTGTCCATTTTATTCCATCTGGAGTTCATTTTCATCTTCATGCAGCTTTCACCTTCACAACCTCCACCTTCTGTCAGAAAGAATCAATCTCCATCCATCATCTATAACAAAACACATGATGTGTGTATCAGTACAGAGGAAAAAAAACAAGAAAATAAACAAGATCATAAAGTAGGTCAGTAATAATGACCAGATAAATAATAGCGGAGATAGAAAGAAGAGAAAATAGATAGAAATAAAAAAGGATTTTAATTAGCTAGCTAAATTATTATTATTATTATTATTATTATTATTATTATTATTATTATTATTATTATTATTAATTATAATAATAATAATAATCATAATAATCATAATAATAATGAAAGTTAGCTAAACAATTAACTTATGATTTGAAAATATATGATTTTATTTATTTTTTTCTTTTTCTTATTTAATGCTACATTCCAGATCCAAGTTTTTATTAATAACAGTTTATTTTAATATTTTTATTAATCGTTCTAATACGTTATCATTGCCATAGCAACAGCTCATTAAATAATAATAATAATAATAATAATAATAATAATAATAATAATAATAATAATTTTTATAATAATGGGCTCATTCTAATATGTTATCATTGCCATAGCAACAGCTTATTAAATAATAATAATAATAAAAATGATCATTTTTATATTAATGTGCTCATTCTGATACGTTACCGTTTCCATAGCAACAGCTCATTTATTCACAAAGACTTGGAAAAAAATTATTTTATTTAACATTTATGGAAGGAGTCTCCGGTGTCAGAGGTAAAGCTGTAGCTTCAGGTCTTCAGCAGGACAGAGGAGGGGGGAGGAGTTCACGCTGCTTTCTTTGCCGTTTCTATGGCAACAAGATAGACGAAGGAGATGCAGGTGGGGGAGTGAGTGTTTATCGCCGCTCTAATGTTAGTGACAGAGAACCACACCCACCGAGCGCTGTATGATGTACGCGGTGATGATGATGATGATGTTGTGTCTCCTCTAGCTCTCGAACCCTGGCGTCTGAAGACGAGGAGTACGACGATGTGACGGTCAGCCAGATGCTCTCGCCCAAAAAGAGCGAGATGGACGCCACGCAGATCCTGAACAACCTCCTGAAGGAGTACGATAAGAAGCTCCGCCCAGACATCGGAGGTGAGTGGACTTCACTAAACCACGCCTTCTCTGGAGATGCTTGCCCTGGCTCAGACCAGTTCCTCGAAGGTTTCTCTGTATGGGGCCAGTTATCAAACGCTAGCAAAAGCACTCACGTTCACGCTCACAGGCCACTCCGGTGTGTATCAGAGCTAAGTAGTTAAATGCAGATGTGTTAGCAAAGCAAGCTAACTGAACTAGCCATGCACACACACCATGATTGATGCACTCAAGCTCTTAAGATGTGTTTTTTGGTGAAATCGCGTCTCCTGTTGTTTTAACTGAGATGGCCAACCGGCTAGTCAGTTAGCGTGACGGATGTAGCTGAGTGGGATTAGCTGATTAGTGTCAGAGCAGCAGAGTGGAAGATGGTGGACAGTGCAGTGGTCAGTAACTGTTTTTATATAACAACATAGAAATAACTTCTGCTTAAAGAACCTTTTAAACACACACACACACGGACACACACACTTGCTCTCTCTCACACACACACACACACACACACACACACACACACACACACTCTCTCACACATACACAATTACACACTCTGTCGCTGTAACACACACACTGTCTCTCTCACTTTGTAACACACACACATACATACACACACTTGATCTCTTTCTTTTTTCTCAAACACTCTCTCTCACACACACACACACACACACACACTGTCTCTGTAACGCACACACACACACACCTCCTTTTCTCTCCCTCTCTCTCCCTCTCTCTCTCTCTCTCTCTCTCTCTCTCACACACACACACACACCTCCTTTTCTCTCTCTCTCTCTCTCTCTCTCTCTCTGTCACACACACACACACACACACACACAGGGACTCTCTTCTCTCTTTCTCTCACATTTTTAAAACATGTTTCTGAAGTCGAGTTCCTGTGAATGAGTCGTTACTATAGAAACGATAATGTTACAGTATGTACATTACAGTAAGTGCTAGAGATTAGCCGTGACCCCTGGATGACCTCAGGTGTGTTAGCATAGATGGTATATGTAACGTTTTGCTTCATCAAGATTGGATTAGATCGGATTACAGTGATGATACCGAGCGCTGGGATGAGCTGATGTCAGACAGTCAATGCTGAACATCTGTGATTAATGTGAGGAGTGAGACGTAGAACAGGAGGAGTGATTAATGTGAGGAGTCAGACGTAGAACAGGAGGAGTGATTAGTGTGATTAGTGAGAGGAGATGTAGAGTAGGAGGAGTGATTAGTGTGATTAGTGTTAGGAGTGAGACATAGAGCAGGGGTGATTAGTGTGATTAGTGTTATGAGTGAGAAGTGATTAGTGTGATTATTGTTAGGAGTGAGACATAGAGCAGGAGGAGTAATTAGTGTGATTAGTGTTAGGAGTGAGAAGTGATTAGTGTGATTAGTGTTAGGAGTGAGACGTAGAACAGGAGGAGTGATTAGTGTGATTAGTGTGAGGAGATGTAGAGTAGGAGGAGTGATTAGTGTGATTAGTGTTAGGAGTGAGACATAGAGCAGGGGTGATTAGTGTGATTAGTGTTATGAGTGAGAAGTGATTAGTGTGATTATTGTTAGGAGTGAGACGTAGAACAGGAGGAGTAATTAGTGTGATTAGTGTTAGGAGTGAGAAGTGATTAGTGTGATTAGTGTTAGGAGTGATACGTAGAACAGGAGGAGTAATTAGTGTGATTAGTGTTAGGAGTGAGAAGTGATTAGTGTGATTAGTGTTAGGAGTGATACGTAGAACAGGAGGAGTAATTAGTGTGATTAGTGTTAGGAGTGAGAAGTGATTAGTGTTAGGAGTGAGACGTAGAACAGGAGGAGTAATTAGTGTGATTAGTGTTAGGAGTGAGATGTGGAGCAGGAGGAGTGATTAGTGTGATTAGTGTTAGGAGTGAGACGTGGAGCAGGAGGAGTGATTAGTGTGATTAGTGTTAGGAGTGAGACGTGGAGCAGGAGGAGTGATTAGTGTGATTAGTGTTAGGAGTGAGACATAGAGCAGGAGGTGTGATTAGTGTGATTAGTGTTAGGGTGAGAAGTGATTAGTGTTAGGAGTGAGACGTAGAACAGGAGGAGTAATTAGTGTGATTAGTGTTAGGAGTGAGACGTGGAGCAGGAGGAGTGATTAGTGTGATTAGTGTTAGGAGTGAGACGTGGAGCAGGAGGAGTGATTAGTGTGATTAGTGTTAGGAGTGAGACATAGAGCAGGAGGAGTGATTAGTGTGATTAGTGTTAGGAGTGAGACGTGGAGCATGAGGAGTGATTAGTGTGATTAGTGTTAGGAGTGAGACGTAGAGCAGGAGGAGTGATTAGTGTGATTAGTGTTAGGAGTGAGATGTGGAGCAGGAGGAGTGATTAGTGTTAGGAGTGAGACATAGAGCAGGAGGAGTGATTAGTGTGATTAGTGTTAGGAGTGAGATGTGGAGCAGGAGGAGTGATTAGTGTTAGGAGTGAGACATAGAGCAGGAGGAGTGATTAGTGTGATTAGTGTTAGGAGTGAGACGTGGAGCAGGAGGAGTGATTAGTGTGATTAGTGTTAGGAGTGAGACGTGGAGCAGGAGGAGTGATTAGTGTGATTAGTGTTAGGAGTGAGACGTGGAGCAGGAGGAGTGATTAGTGTGATTAGTGTTAGGAGTGAGATGTGGAGCAGGAGGAGTGATTAGTGTTAGGAGTGAGACATAGAGCAGGAGGAGTGATTAGTGTGATTAGTGTTAGGAGTGAGACGTGGAGCAGGAGGAGTGATTAGTGTGATTAGTGTTAGGAGTGAGACGTGGAGCAGGAGGAGTGATTAGTGTGATTAGTGTTAGGAGTGAGACATAGAGCAGGAGGAGTGATTGGTGTTAGGAGTGAGACGTAGAGCAGGAGGAGTGATTAGTGTTAGGAGTGAGACATGGAGCAGGAGGAGTGATTGGTGTTAGGAGTGAGACGTAGAGCAGGAGGAGTAATTAGTGTGATTAGTGTTAGGAGTGAGAAGTGATTAGTGTGATTAGTGTTAGGAGTGAGACGTAGAACAGGAGGAGTGATTAGTGTGTTTAGTGTGAGGAGATGTAGAGTAGGAGGAGTGATTAGTGTGATTAGTGTTAGGAGTGAGACATAGAGCAGGGGTGATTAGTCTGATTAGTGTTATGAGTGAGAAGTGATTAGTGTGATTATTGTTAGGAGTGAGACATAGAGCAGGAGGAGTAATTAGTGTGATTAGTGTTAGGAGTGAGAAGTGATTAGTGTGATTAGTGTTAGGAGTGAGAAGTGATTAGTGTGATTATTGTTAGGAGTGAGACGTAGAACAGGAGGAGTAATTAGTGTGATTAGTGTTAGGAGTGAGAAGTGATTAGTGTGATTAGTGTTAGGAGTGAGACGTAGAACAGGAGGAGTAATTAGTGTGATTAGTGTTAGGAGTGAGAAGTGATTAGTGTGATTAGTGTTAGGAGTGAGACGTAGAACAGGAGGAGTAATTAGTGTGATTAGTGTTAGGAGTGAGATGTGGAGCAGGAGGAGTGATTAGTGTGATTAGTGTTAGGAGTGAGACGTGGAGCAGGAGGAGTGATTAGTGTGATTAGTGTTAGGAGTGAGACATAGAGCAGGAGGAGTGATTAGTGTGATTAGTGTTAGGAGTGAGAAGTGATTAGTGTTAGGAGTGAGACGTAGAACAGGAGGAGTAATTAGTGTGATTAGTGTTAGGAGTGAGACGTGGAGCAGGAGGAGTGATTAGTGT